>NC_047135.1:17117085-17179340 GCF_009829125.3 Periophthalmus magnuspinnatus | reverse complement strand
TGTTTAATGACGTCAGCTTCCACTGGGCACCACAATGTTCTAATGGGGAAGTCAGTGGACTTGTTTCTTTCATTAAGTTGTTTTAGATAAATATTGTGATTTAAAATGTGCAAATTATAATATAATGATCCACGGGTGTCAGAGTATAACTATAAGGCAAACACATGCACAGTAGATCTGCTTTAAAGCCACATTTTTTGTTATTTATCTTTCATATTTTAAAGGAGATATGTTATGTAAAACTGACTTTGTTAAACTTTTAACCATGTCTCTCCCTCATGATGAGTATTTAGACTGTTTCATGCTTGTTTGAGTAATCCTGTACTGTGCTGACTAGGCTTGAATGCTCAGAAAATATCTGTTTTCACCTTCCTCATCTCTGCTCATGCACTTCTCAGAAATATTTAGCATGTAGGAGATTTAAATGTACATGTTTTTTATTGTTTAGAATGGAGATTCATTTTTAACCCTACTGATATGACATGGAGTCTATGGTTAAAGGGATGCTATTTTCTGATCTATAATGTTGGCGACGAAGTTGAATCTGTCAACTGGACAAATCGTTGTAGGAGTGAAGACGTTTGGATGCTCATCCAAGCTGCTTCTTCAGTTCTGATCAGAATGCTGGTGGACACTGCCTTATATCTATCTGAGGGGAGGGGCTAACTACACTGAAACTGTAAACGGCTATTATTTCCAGTTTCAGCTGAGACTAACCTATTTGGCCCTTAACAACCCTGCTATTGTTCTCATTGTTCTGGGTCTGAGGATGGAGTTGTAGATGGGGGAGAGATTATGTCTCAGACTCCATTCCTGTTTAAGGAAGGATTCTCTTTCCTAACAAAAATAGATTCTTTAACTCCTCTCTCAAACCATTTTTCTCTGGCTAAGATCTGAACTTCACTGTCTTCAAAGGAGTGGTTAGTGGCTTTGAGATGGAGATGTACAACGGACTGGGGTCCAGAGGAACTCTCCCGCCAGAGCAGCTGATTAGTTTCTCCAGTGTAACGCTCACTGCAGTCTTCTCTACACTGAATGGAGTAGACACATTACTTCGTTTCTGGCTTGGGGTTTTGTCCTTTGGGTGAACCAATTTTTGTCTTAAAGTGTTTGTGGGTTTGAAAAAGACAGGTATCTCATACTGTCTGAAGATTCTCTGGAGTCTTTCAGACACACCCGCAATGTAAGGAATGATAGCACCTTTCCTTCTAGTTTTAGATTCCCTGTTGTCCTGTTTTTTAACTCTCTTCGATCTACTGAAGGCCCATTTTGGATCTCCACAAGCAGAGAGGGCTTTCTCCACATGTTGCTCCTCCTTCACTTTTCCCTCTGTGTTTGTAGGCACCACTTGAGCTCTGTGTTGTAGAGTACGGATCACTCCGAGTTTGTGCTGCAGTGGATGGTGTGAATCAAACAGCAGGTATTGGTTAGTGTGTCTGGGCTTCCTGTAAACTTCTACCTGGAAGGGTCTACACAGACAGATCTATAATGTTGTATCTTCATCAAAAACATACCTGGAGTTGTGTTTTGTTTTATTCACACAGGTTTAGCAAACAAATCTTGCATATTTACGCTGAGTTATTGTCTTAAACTGAAAACACTCTGTTCCACCTTCACTGTGTTTCTAAACTCCATACACCTTCACTAGAATCATTTGGACAATTTCAGCCCTGGGAATGTCAATCTCTACTAAATTAAAGGTAATGTCCAAAATATAACATAATGATCCAAGGGTGTCATAGATTATGACTATATAGCAGACAAATGCACAATATATCTTCTTTAAGGTTTGAACACACACACAAAAATCTGAAAACTTACTTTTTGATGTCCTCTCACCACAATACATAACATATTTCTCCTAAAATATTTTAACAAGTGAAATTTGATTGAGTTTCAAAAGATTTTAGTCCAATGTTGTTTTTTTCAAAATGCATTCTTCACATCCTGAGATATGATGTGAATGACACTCATATGACCAGCCCCGCTCTCTCCTGCCTCTACCATAGGCTCCACTGTGGATGCATACATACTTACAGTATGGGCCCTCGTCATGTGCGCCTGATATCTGTCCATTTGGAAACACCTGTAGATGGAAGCCAATGCCCACGTTACAGTAGAGCCTCCGGATGCGCTTTATTCCAAGAAGGTACTCCTGGTGAGGGGCATCTGGTTTGTCCCAGGATCCCAAAGCATCAGACAGCAGTGGCCACTGCTTATGTGTGTGCACACTTCTGCTGCTGGGGACACAGCCAAAGACACAACCCAGAAGCACTGAAGACCAGAGCCACGGGAGCTGGGGCCACAAGACACATGCTCTCAGCTTCATTGTTCAACAAGAAATTAAAGTGAAAATTTTGACTTTGCTCCAAATCAAAGCCTGTAGAATCCAAAGTGGATTTTATTTACATACTCCTTTTTTTTCCATTCTGGTCATGTCACCGAAGGTTGTGGTTTGATTTCAACAGAGCAGTGCGGGTCCATATTTATGTGCTGCAAATACGTAGATCACAGACCCCTGCTGTGTGTGGCGTCACAGGGGGGCTGACTCAGCTGGTCTTCTTCAGGTCAACTTCACTTGTCAGCTGCTGTAGCTGCTCCCGTGCAAAGCAGAGGTTAGATATGCAGTCAAAGTGACTTGTTTTGGAAAATAGATCATTTACATTTGTATTGTTTAACACACAAATATAATTAGAGGTGGGTAGTACTCACATTTACTTGTGTAACTATTTAAAGAACTTGTACTTTTCAGAGTACTTTCCTAGCAGCATACTTTTACCCCTACTTGAGTAATATATTTAATAAAGTAACACCGCTCTTACATGAGTAAAAGTTTTCATTCCTCTTCCCACTGTAAGTCAAGTTTGAACATTTGTGTTTCTTGCTCCATCATGTATAGTGTAGTTTTACAAATGCATTTCTATCCTTTGAAAATACCACATTTTGTGCATTATTTAAGGTTTTGTTCTTCAAGTTACCTTAACTTCAAATTATAAATAAGATGTCCTGAGAGATCCTCTTTAAGTTAGTCGTACTTGAGTAGTAGTTTTCACAAATTCTTCAGTAATTTCTTGGATCACTACTTTGTACTTTTACTTGGGTAATATTATGTTGAAGTAACAATGCTCTTACTTGAGTACATTTTATTGGCTACTCTACCTACCGCTGAACATAATACTTTAAAAAAAAATTAAATTATTTTTAGAACGAAAAAGAAAGAAAACGGTGAGAGGTATATTAATAGAATGAAGAAACATTGCACATTTAGCTACCTATGGACACATTTATTTATTAAAACACTATATCATAGAATTGTAGGGTTAAACTTCTATTCATAGTATAATCTTGATTTCACTTATATAAAATTGCTTATATGGACACAATTATCAATCTCATTTAGAGAATATTATCCTTAAAATGTGAAGGATTATATTGTTAAATCAAATAATCCCCATCTAATAACTGAATAAAAAAAAAAATCACATCTTACATTTAAGGGAAATAGCTGTAACATGAACCCCTAATTGTTTAAGCCATGCAGTCATGAACCTGGGATGCCATGAGCTAAGGACACACCATTTCATACAGAGCCATTCAATCAACCCATTTTGGATTGGTTGCAAACTGGTTTTAGTTATTGAATCAGACAACTCAAATAAGAAGCCCATTTTGTTTTGAATTGAATAATCTGCTTAAGAATCTTACCAGTAGTAAAGATGAAAACGTTGAAGTCAATACATCAACAATGCATTTAACCATGCAGTCTGCAGAGGATGTCTTTTTGCACTGTCTGCACTGTCAGGCCGTGTTCGAGCTTAAAAGGCCCATATTACACTATTTTCTGATTTATTATGTTGTTTCTTCATCAAACATACTTGAAACTGTGCTTTGTTTCATTCACATGTTTAACACACAATTCCTGCATATTCTTTTCTGAAACAAAAAACACTCCATTCGCCCTGAAATTTCCAATCTCTACTGAACAAAAGGTTAAAGGGGCTGTTCATGACATCACAATGTGGACCAGAGCATTTTGAGCTTTGGAGATGTAACAGACTAATAATAAAGGGTTATTCAAACATGTTCGAATGAAACAAAACACAACTTCGGCTATATTTTTAATGACAAAGCAACATTATAACATGGCTTAAAGTTCACAAGAGTCAATTTTGCATATTGGACCTTTAAGAGCAGTGTGACTTTACAGAGGAAGGCTGATTCCTCCTGACACCCAGTGCGTCACTGCGCTGTTCATGTGGAGGCTGACTGAGTCTTTGGAGAGAGGGGTGCTGAGTTGTGTAGTACACAGGAGCCCCCAAAAGCCCCAGGGTAGGGGGCTCATCTCGGTGAGAGGGGAACCAGTGGCACAGCAGGGCAGTATGCATCATGTCCTGTCTCCTATCACCACACAGACCACATCCTGTTCAATAGGCTGCACTTAAGTTCCAAAATTTCAACAAGAACTCTATGGGGTGTCACTGTTTTTGCAACAAATATCCAAATCTACAGTCCACAAATGTTAAGCGCTATTTGTTAAAGACATAGTATGGAACTTTTAGCATGTTTTTTTCCCATTATGGATGGATTCATTGCACTGAAAAACATACAAAAGCTTTAGTCCTTACAGTCAGCTAGCATGCACCTCACTTGTTTGGATGAGCCTACTTGGCACATTATGGGTTAAAGATATGTATATATATATATATATATATATATATATATATATATATATATATATATATATATATATATATATATATATATATATATATATATATATATATATATATATATATATATATATATATATATATATATCTGTAAATTTATTTAATTTTTTTTTTTTTTTTTTTAAACCAGTAGATGGCAATTGTGAAATGTATTCCGCCCTCCCCTCACCTGTTTGCTACGTGATCATCATTGCTGTCAAATCACTCTTCCTTTAAAGGTCCTATATTACACAAAATTGATTCCTGAGAGCTTTTACCCATGTTAGAATGTTCAAAGACATACACTGTGTTTTCTTTCATTCATACGTTTGTGTAATGGTTTATTTTAATATTCTTTTTTCCAGACCAAGGTTTAGTTTGTTTTCATACCTGACAGTTTCAGCCGAACATTAGTGGTCTTCCTCAGATTGGTGACATAATATCGAATTTAAAACTGTCAGGTATGAAAACTAACTAAACCTTTGTCTGGAAAAGTAACCTATTGAAATAAACGAATGGCAGACTAACCTGAATCTCTGGACTGTTATCAAATGATTCTATGGAAGGTGTATAATTTAAAAACACAGTGAAGCACTTCCTCTATTACCACTTAATGACATCACGATGGAACAGTGTGTTTTCAGTTTGAGAAAAAATTTAAATATTTTTCAGAATTATTATAATTTCTGGAACTGGATAAGTAAAGAAAAGTAGAATGATGAATATAGGGCACACATCAAATCCAGAATACTGTACTGGAATTCCACTGGACCCGCCAGAAGTTGGGATGACGTTATCTCTTTAGAGCACCATTATGTAGCTGCCCACTGAGGGGACAAAACACAGCAGAGTGAGCAGGGATCAAACCATCATCATCACAGGAGTAACAGAATAAAAACAAAATATGAATAAGGTTAAGAGAAATTTTATTGTCCCAATAGGGAAATTTGTCCTGTGCATTTGACCCATACTTCAATGCCACTGGGAACAGGCGGACCATCTCCAAATGTTGTCAAGGCTTTTCACCCACATTGACAGACATACAAACAGGCACATTGTGGAGCACTGTAATATTGGGTGAGGAGTGGCTGGCTATATCCCGTGTCTTACCTCTGTCTGTGTTGAGGTAGCAGTGGCTCGGTGGCTGGACCAGTCATCCCTTAAACAGAAAGTTGGAGGATCTATCTTGGCTGGAGTTTTGTTGTGTTCTTAGACCAGACATTTCACTCCCTAAATCTACACCTGCGTACTATGAATGTGTGGCCAAAGCTTAAAGAAACCGTGGGAACATAACAATGTGGAAGATACAGCCCTAAAGACTGCAGAGCCACATGTGAGACCATAGGCTCTGCACTGTTTGGCTGACACCATCAAAAAGATCCGTGCCTATCACCAGACTCATTCGAGGATAGTATTAAAAGTATTTATAATATCTTATTATAGATCCATGGATGAGCCAGTGTAATGGTTGCGAACTTTTCGCCAGTCTGTGTACAAATAACACGACATAGGATGGAGCCTCTGCTTTATTCTCTCTCTGTGACAGACATATAGACACACGTTAATATGTCCTCAAATTGACTCCCCTCTGCAGTCTCCAACATGTGACTGCGCAACAAAATTATTTTAAATTTAAATGGGTGGTAGTGGAATAAATATTGTTAGAAACAAATGCACCAGTTACTATTTTACAAATAGTTAAAAAATTACAAATGCATAAAAAAATAAAATCAACCATACCTGTGACAGACATATAGACACACGTTAATATGTCCTCACATTGACTCCTGTAATAACGAGAACACACCATGAGATGGCGCCACATTTTCGCGGGGTAAGTATAATGTTACAATACAAGTTAACAGCAAAATTTTACAATCTGAATTAAAGTTACAACATTTAAAATTAGCATTTCAAAATACATTAATTGCATGTGAAAATACTGTCTAATTAACATGTGCTGTTGTATTGTTGCTAACGTTACATTATAAAATATATTATTTTCGACAGCCATAGAACTTACCCTCTGCAGTGTTCAACACTGATAGGGGAAGGGAAGCTACCAAAATAAAATACAAGGGAGCAATGCGCACTTCCGGTTTTTCAAAATAAAACATAAAAATGATAAAATACACATATAAAATCAAAAGAAACATAATACACAAAGAGAAAATAATAAGTGCATTCTTAACTCTGTTACACCAGTTCTTCGGGAGCGTAACGGGAAAGTGCCCTCCACTTGTTGTAGACAACGGGGAACACGGTTTAGACGCCCCATGCTGTGATCAGGGCTCTTTCTATCTCCTCAAATGAGCATTTTCATCATCTGATCTCCAGATGATGTTTGCTTTATGCCACGACGTCCGGAGGACTGACCGGAAGTGACGCTAAAGCTGACGCTGGTGTTTACAGCTGAGAGAAGTATCTGCTGAGCACAAATCTACACAAACGTGGAAAAGCCTTAAACCCCGCGGAACAGAGGACGTTACCCGACCCAAAAGCAGACATGATGTGTTGTAAATGAGTCGGGTCCCATGCGAGGCTCCTCGCTACTCCTCTCTGTCAGGCCATCGTCCTGCCCCGGAGTCCTGCACCAGCAGTGGGTCCTGGTTCTGCCTGGTGCATGTAGCCTTCTTTAGCCTCCTTCACCTTCGCCATGTGGCTCAAGCTGCTGTTCTTGACGCTGTACTTGTTGGTCCTGTTCGTGCTGTCTCGTCTGTTCGAGGCTGTGGTGTGGTGTGAGGCTGGAGTCCTGGCCACGCAGCTGGTGGACCCGGTCACTCTGAGTTATACCAGGCTCAGGACCATCCTGGAGGCTCGGGGTTTGGCCTACTCCGCCCTGGCTCAGAAAGAGGATGTCCGCGAGCTGGTGGAAAAATCAGGTAAGTAGGTAAGTCATGTTTATAAATGTGTACATCCATTTTCAAATAACACTAGGCCAAGTGTTGATGTTTATGTCATTCATAGAAAGGACAGGCTGTGTATCTATGTATTAACCTACCTTAATCATCATATGATATTAGCCCACCTTAATCATCGTGTGGTATTAGCCCACCTTAATCATCGTGTGGTATTAGCCCACCTTAATCATCGTGTGGTATTAGCCCACCTTAATCATCGTGTGGTATTAGCCCACCTTAATCATCGTGTGGTATTAGCCCACCTTAATCATCGTGTGGTATTAGCCCACCTTAATCATCGTGTGGTATTAGCCCACCTTAATCATCATGTGGTATTAGCCCACCTTAATTATCATGTGATACTAGCCCACCTTAATTATCATGTGATACTAGCCCACCTTAATCATCATGTGATATTAGCCTACCTTAATCATTAATGATAGTGGCGTGTGATTTAGTTAGAATAACAATAATTGTTTTTATAATAAGGTTACATTTTGCATGTCCCTTAAATGTTTATCCCCCTTCTCATAATGCAGAATCTGTCCCATGATTTGATTACATCAAAATTGCATCAAAATCAAAATTCATTTAATCTTTATTTAAAGTGTTTAAGTCAACTGCTTGGCAAAAAATGTCAAATGCCTTTCAAATGCTTTCAATAAATGTTTCTGTTTAAGTATTCACATCTATTGTGGTCAAGCTCACCCTATCCTTGTCGTCATAATATCTAATATAATATCCATAATATGGAAACGAACATGGTGAAAATCGAATTCTCTGATCAGAATAGAAAGTGACCATAGAGCTCCCTGTGTGTCTAAAATGATACAGTGGAGGTAAAAATGTCCACCACATTTATAAATACATTTACATTTATTATTTAATTTGATTGAAACTTGATTTAATGGTGATCAATGGTGTTTTTTAATGTCTCAGCCTGGGACAGGTTTTACTTTTTTTTTTCTTGTAGAAATCTATAATTATTAATTTCACAAAGGAAATACATGCATCCATGAAAGGGTTGACATATTTAAATTACCCCTAAGAGGTAAAAAAAAAAGTTATTTGATTGTCATATGGTATACATTTAATATTTAAATACAGTACATACAGTAGACTACAGTAGTGTCTATTTCATAATGGGACAAAAACTTAAATAAATTTATATAAACTTATTGGATGAGGGTTGACCTACAAAATTCAGAATTCTCCCAAAGCAGTGCCTACCTCTGTGGACCAACCAGGCTGCAGACTCTGTTAAGTCTCTTTCTGCCTTTTTCTGGCCTATTCAAAAACTCTAACTTTGAAAGTTAGTGAAAAAATGCTATAGTAGTATAGTATAGACTAATTGAGTACTTGTATTTCTGACTCGTATCAGGAACACTTGGGTGATGGATGTTTCATGCCTTTTATGTTGTTAAATGTTTTCATTCTGTTCTGTTAGGGGATTTGTCGCAGGGGGAGTTGTACTCTGCCATAAAGAAGGAGAAGGAACATCCTGAAGGCGACAGTGGTACCACTCACTTCAGTGGAGAGCTACACTTCTATGAGTTAGTGGAGGACACAAAAGATGGCATCTGGCTGGTTCAGGTAAAACGCCCGTACTACTTACTGGGATGTAGAATAAGAGGGCTCACCTTCTCTAAAAATAAATAATAATGTTAATGCTGAAATTTAGTTGAACAGTAGCACCCTGGTTTGGGAAGGTACTGATAACCAAAGCTTTAGAATTCACCCCTGAACTGAGATAAATGAGAAACACAAGAATTAAATAAAAAAAAGAGCTACATTTATTTAGCAGTAAAGATTACATTTACACAAAATGTATTTTGAACCAAATGTTAGGACTATTAAAAAAAAATCTCACTTTCACCCATTCAAACCCACACTCGCTCTTCTAAAACAGCCGCAGTTTATATCCTATTCCCTAGGAGAATATTAACTCAGTAAGCAAGGCTACCAACCAACGCCATTGGCTTTTCCAGTGTCTTTCCTAAGGACACAGTGGCGCAGTGCACAGCACAAGTGGGAATTGATCCTCCAACCTTTAGATTGATTTACGAGTACTATTACCATTGAGCCACACCACAATCACATTATCTTGCAAAAAGGAAAAACACATGTAAAACTAAATGGCAGATTTGGATAAAATGATCTGAACACATACACTACAGCATATGTATTGTATATGTATGTCCTAGGTGGTTGCTCAAGGCAGAGAGGCACTGCTCAGTCAGTACAGTTGGAGGAAGATGGTGAAGAAAGTTTCTCAGTTTGGCATCAGAACTGGAATATTTAACTGCTCCAATGATCACAGGTGATACACATGGGACATATATTTATTATTGTTTATTTCTTTTGTACACATAACGTATGTAGCCCCTGAAACCAGTTCTACACCAGGGTTAGAAGAATAGCATTTAATGCAAGTGCCTGATGTCTCTCCAGGTCATGTATGAGGCGTGGCTGGCATCACTCTACTCTCATCATGTCTGTCCCTCAGACATCTGCCTCCAAAGGGAAGGTGATGCTGAAGGAATACCGTGGGCAGTACTCAGACACAGAACACCTCTCCCACTGGGTTACTGGGCAGGTGGCACAGCAGATCCACACCCTGCACCGCTCTGAGCAGCTGCTGCAAGAGTGGTACTCAGACCATACTGTCAAAATGTTCCTGTTTGCTCACCTTCCGCAGCCGCCTGCCTTCTTCTCCTCTCTCTCAGTAAGGTTCACTGGGCGCATAAAGTTCATCTTTGTCAACATTTGCCATTGGAAGAACCATAGCAGACTGGCTGAGATAGGTGTGACCCGCAGTCCTGCCTACATCCTAAAGATGCCTGAGGGGATATACTGGTATGGAAAAAGGTATAAACTCTAGGATATATCAACTGCAGAGGTTTTTCATGCTTAAGTTATTTTTTGAGGACGTTACAACAGTATGGGCACAAACACAATGAGGAAATTAGTGCATTTCTCAGACTTTCTTGCATCCCTCTGCCTGGAATGTTGATAGGGACTGCACATTGATAGAAAATGTAGGTTTAGGGACATACGATACTGTTGACTTATACATATGATTGCGTTTTTATTATGTACTAGTAGCTCTAGGAGACATTCCAAGCAACTGAAAAGCAGCATTAGTGACATTGCTAATATTTCCTAACTCCAGTGTAATTGTACATTAAAAAACATATTGTACTGAAAAAGTTTATACTTTTAATAAACAGAAGATTAATATGCCCATCATTTACACTCTCCTTTGCCATGTCACACTTTTGAACAAGATAATAGTGGCACGGTGGCTAGGTCTCATGCCTCACAACAAGAAGTTCTGGGTTCGACTCCTGGGTCGCCCAGGCCTTGATTTGTGGAGTATGTTTCTCCCTATGTTTGGGTGAGGTTTTTCTAGACACTCCAGATTTCCCCATCAATCCAAAAAACTACTATAAGTACTAAAAGTAAAATCGTAATCAAGCCTATCTCAAGATCTGGAGGGCTATGGCCATGGCACTGACTGCTCCTGATGGGTTGCCCCAGCGATATTGATGGATGGGTAATATGATTTTAAAACCAATGTATTTGTTTGTGCTTCAGCCCTGGGGAGTTCCTCTCTGTGTCAGCTATGGATACGTTTCTGCGCTCAGTTCAGCCTGAAGTCAATGACCTGTTTGTGCTCAGTTTGCTGCTCATCAACCTGCTGGCCTGGATGGACCTCTTCATCACACAGGTTTCCGCTACTTTCTTCAATTCTCTTTTGCAATAACCATTTCTTGTATCAGTTGTTGAACTGTATACATTATTGTGTCTCAGGGAGCTACTGTCAAGCGCTTTGTGGTTCTAATCCGAACACTTGGAACATACAACTCCATCCTTCTGGTGTCATGGCTTCCAGTTCTGGTATGCAGTTTCTCGAATCCAACTACAGTTTCTGTTGGCAAGGAATAGTTTAGTGACAATAAAATATCTTAGTTGTGTGTTCTGCTGTACTACTACAAATACTATATAGATATCCTCCCATAGGTCCCCAAACAGCAGTGTGCACTGGTCAAAGCCTGCATTAGAAGCACTAACATTTTGGTTACAATTGTGCATGTGTAAAACAAAATGCCTCGACAGGGCCATCTGGAATGTGATTTCTTTAGGAATTTGGAGAGGCTTTTTTGGACCAGGCCATTGAATTAGGGTACATTAAGACAACCCATATTACTGTACCAAAAACATCTACGCTTAGACAAACAAGAGGTCTTCCATTGGGCCTCTCACAGTAATTACTATATCAACTTGTCATTCACTAATGATATAGGGAACAATATTTTAGGTGCAATAATTACCAATTATCATCATCAGATAACATTTCAGCTGTAGCAGGCCGAATAAGTATTGTCTATGAGGCATGTAGGCACCAACTAGCTTTGCTTTTTTTCTGTTATTCTTGGTTGATTTCAAAATTGGTCCACATCAATGAACATGAGGCTTAAATATAAAATAAATATTCCAAATTTTTACAATGGTCTGGCAAGAAAAACATTTTTTTCAGGAGCTAACACATTGCTTGCATGTGAAAGCTCCATTCTCACAACAATTTTTGATCAGATGTGAGTTGGTCTGAATGCACTGAGGTAATTTTTCAGCAGTCACTACATAAGTGCTATTAATCTAGAATTTTAATGACTTGCATGGAAGTTTGCTAACATTCTACACTTTCTTATACTCTAGATGAGCCTAGATACATATATGTCACACAGCAGGGATGATTCATGCAAAAGCCTTCCCTAGAAAGATCAGCTCAGATTTAATATGGGTATTAAAAATATATATATTTTAATGGAGTTCCCTTATATGATCCTTCAAAATATCAGGCCCGTACCCCATTGTGTATGGTTTGTCTGTGGAATCCTCAAGGTCCTCCTTATGAAATGTGTTAGTCAATAGAGGGATCACTGTGGGAAGAAAACAATTTCAGGGAATTGGTTGAAAATTGGCAGAAGTCCATCATTTACACATATACCCTATATTGAACTGTTTTAGCTGCAGCATCACAAACATCCTCCATTGTAGTCCCATGAGAAAGGCCAAGGACAACCTCATCATGTAAAGATATTGAAATTGTTCAGATTGCAGATAGAAGGTGTGAACATTGCCAAAAACTCACTATAATTTGCACAAAAATAAGGTCTGCAAAAAAAATCACATTCGAGTGGCCAAATTGATCAAAATGGCTCTGCACACTTTTGGAAACTGGCCCCGTTAGGAATTTGGACACCTTTTTTGGAGTAGACCCATTCGGTGAGGCAATGCAGTACATTGAGGCACATAAGGTTTAATATTTGTACTAAAGACAAATAAATAAATACATTATATATACACACACCTACTTTGTCTCATTAAGTTGAACTTGGAATGGCTTTTTGGTTGCATTATTAGTCTGGTGACAACACACACATTCTTTTTCCAACTTTTCTTCAGACTTGCAATTACTTAAAATAATGATTCATATTGACCATAATTAACATTGTCCCACCAAACTAAGTAATCTGAAATGCATGAAAACCTGCCATCCAATTCAGTGGCCAAATACTGCTCTGATGAATCCTGTATCTGTTGTAGGCTCTGCTGCAGCTGCCTTACCTGGACACCTTCTATAGCTACAGCCTGAAGCTGCTGCGCTATGCTGACACCACACAGCTCGTCAGTTTAGTGCGATCTGACTGGACCTTCTATTCGTCTCACCCAGCGCTCTTCCTGTCCACGTACTTGGCCCATGGCCTGTTAGTGGACTACTTTGAGAAGAAGCGCCGCTGCAGCAGAAGAAGCTTGGAGGACAGCAGCACAAACCTAGAGTGGTTAGCCAGTCTGTGGGACTGGTATAGCTCCTACCTGCTCCACCCCATCACCTCCCTGCACCAGTCTGACCATTCGGAATGGGATGAGGATACCAATTTCTTATTTGAACGATTAGCTTTTCCTGATCTTTGGCTGCGTCCACTTGTGAACCTTGATTATATGAAAATTCTGCCTGTCTGGAAGTTTAAAAGTGCTCCAAGTTCAGTGTGTGTATATGGTCAAAATAGAGCTCCAGAGGAGCAGGTCTGTCTGGACAGGACCTCTGACTCTGAGTATGATGATGCCCCCCAGCTCTGTGATTGGTCTGTTTGGCCCCATGACATTCTCCACTGCTCAGAGTGTGTTGTATGTTTAGAAAACTTTGTGAATGGAGAGCTGTTAATGGGTCTCTTTTGCGGCCACGCCTTCCACCAGAGCTGCATTGTGGTGTGGCTGGCCGAGGGCCAGCACTGCTGCCCTGTGTGTCGCTGGCCGAGTTACAAGAAGAGACTGACAAAATCTAACTCCACTGTCTCCTCTGAACCTGTCTGACCAGCTCATCTGTTTAACTCTTTTCTATATTTTGGTAGCTCTCATCATAATGCCATCAAATTTGACACAAATCTTCAGTAGTTAAAAACCTTCATCACATGTTCACGTTTATCTAACAAAGTTCCACTGAGATTCAGAATCTCTCTAGAGTCAAAATAGACACATAAACCTCTTGTTCAGAACAGAATGGGTGAAAAGGGTGAGAGAATATTGTACAAAATGTGAATTCATTTTGAATAAATATTTAATATTATAAAATAACTAAAGAGAAAAAGCCAAAATGTCTAAAGACATATTTGATGCACTTTACTGAATTGAAAAAGGTCTTGGTGATTACTGATTTAATTTGTAAAGATGAATGTTCTTTTAAATGTCATTCTGTTTGAGACGTTGTGTAAGTTCAGAAGTGTTATTACTGATACATTTGAGAGAATCTTAATTTTCCTGCTTACGTCCTTACGGCCACAGATTCCATATGTGCTTTTTAAACACTGGCCATGATTACATGATTATTCAGACTTTTGGAGTTAAGAGAATTAAAACGTAAACAGTGAAATCATCACTTACATAAAAAAAAAATAAAAAAAAAATTAAACTATTGTTGTTGTTAATCTCCAGACATCAGATAATAATCAGATTTTGGTGTGAGCGTCTCAAGGCTGCCTTCTGCTGTTTGTGCCAAAGAAGCATCCACGACCCTCTATAATGAATTACACAAATAACCACAACTATAATAATATATTATATTACCAAAAACACTTTTATAGCTTCTCTCTCTGTCTCTCTACCTCTCTTTTTGTCTTTATCTAAAACAAACAACAACGTTGAAATGTGTATTTAGTCTCTCACTCTCCCTATTCAGTCTTTCTCTCAGTCTCTCTCTCATATAGACACACACACACTCTTACTGTGCTGAGAGGGGACGGACGCATATTTAGTCTTTCTCTCAGTCTCAGTCTCTCAGTCTCTCTCTTTTGCGCTCTCATACATACACACACTCTTACTGTGGTGAGAGGAGACGGACGCATATTTAGTCTTTCTCTCAGTCTCAGTCTCTCTCTTTTGCTCTCTCATACATACACACACTCTCACTGTGTTGAGAGCAGAGAGACGCCAGAGAGACGCCAGTCGGGCAGTTCTTTGCACTGCGCGTTTTCTGTTTAGCACAGACCGCATATTTGTCGAGGCAGACTACGCTGGAGTGGACCAGAGCTCTCCACTTCTGCGAAGGGACACCCTAATGCACCCGAATTTCAGCACTTTGAACAGGTAACCATGACCACACATGCTGCGATGAGTTTTGTGCCTGTTCTCAGCTGTTCTGTTGTGGCTTGTGTTATGTTGTGTAGACTGAATGGAGCCAGTGCCTTATCCAGCTGTAACTTATGAACAGTGCACTTTATACACAGAAAACCACTGAAACAGCCTCTGTACACACGTGTGTTCATAGAGTCCTTGTGTTCATAGAGTCACTGTAGCAGATCTGGAGCAGAGTCTCAGATGATTCCACAGCTTGACTGAAGTTTAGTCAGGAGGTTGCTATGCAGACAGACTGGAGCCATGGCAGAGCTGCAACAGAATTAAAGCAACAGGCTGTCCCAGACCAGAGCAGCCTTCTGTCCTGTCTACACAATCTGAGCTGAACACACACTTATAAAGGGATAGAACTACAGTAGTTATATCGCTGTCGATGAGTCTTGAGAGTCGCGAGTCGTGTTTTTTTTTTTTTTTTCATTCTACATTTCTGAGAGTTATGTTTAGATTATCTATGTCGAGTCTGAGCTGTACAGAAATGCATGAAACATTCTGAACAATTTTCTTTTCTAAAATAAGCATATTTCCAGACATAATTAAATTATTGTGAACTCAGATACACAAACACATATTTACTATCCGAGTCAAATTTTAACTTGTAATTTATGTTACAATAAGAATGCCTGTGTGTTGCTGCCTTCAGCACAAAGGTAATATTAAAGAGACTTTTGAACATGTCTGGTGGAGTTGAGAAAAAGATGAGGCACTATTTTGATAAGCTGTTTTTTGAAGAAAAATATTTTCAAAAGTTTACCATAGGCATTATTTTGCATATTTAACGCCTTTTAATTCCATTAAAAGCTTATTTGAGCTGGTGAACTATCTGAATCCAATCAGAGGACACAAAATTACATTGACTTTGAAATGGACTTTTACCCCCCTCGGTTTAACCTCATAAGAATAAGAATTATGATGTTTTGAAAATGCTTTGAATTGCTGTGTATTAGAGAGGACCTGTTTTATCATATATTTTCTTTGCAGAAATGCTGCTGATTTAATAAGTGTGTGGCACACACACAAAAAACTTCAAATTGCGACATCCACCAAAAACCTTCAAACCTGTTGAAATGAAGAACCCACATGAGCTCAGTGGCCCCATGAGCGAGTGTGCCTTAGCCGCCTCAGACACCCACAAAAAGTTTAAGAGGAAGGCACGTGAGCCCAGGAGACTCTTTCATAGCTCCGACACAGGAGAGGACAGCAGCTCCAACCCTCTGGCCCAAGGGGGATTATCCACCTCTGCCTTCACTCATGTTGAGATCCCCCACTGGCCAACAGCAATTTCCCAGCCCCTTTGCAGCCGGCTCCGGGTGGGGCCTAGGTCCTCTTTCAGCAGCAGCCACCAGGAACTGCCCCTGAGTCAGACAACATTCAGGCCTCAGTATGAGGAGGAGGTTGAGCACAACTCTCCATCACCTAAGGTCTGGGCTTGATAGAAACTTGTTAGACACTTGCAAAATGTATGTACAGATACCTCATAGTACTAGAGTGCATGTTAACAGTACACTCTGTATGTGGCAGGAATGTCAGCGGCTGAGGCCTTGTTCAGAAACAGGCATCCATGGTCCAGAGGTGAAGGCCATCCAGCAGACCAGGAGGCTACTGGCCAATGCCCGGGAGCGCACGCGTGTGCACACCATTAGTGCTGCCTTTGAGGCCCTCAGAAAACAGGTGGGGCACTACTTTATACTTTACTATAGATCTAAAATGGGTATTGGACATGTTATAGTTCTAAAGGTGCTACTGACATTCAATTTTCAAAAGAACTGGAGTTGTCCACACTAAAGAAATCCAACCTTAGCGACTGAAATGTTATAATAATGTGAAATGATGTGATTGGACAAAAAAATGCACATGCATTACACATGCAAATTGCTCTGATATGAACTTTGCTCCATTTTTACACACAAAATATTTCAGTTTTGTGGGCTTCGATTTCCTTAGGTTTCCTATTGGATTCAGTTGTGGCGATTGCATGGGCCAATCTAGTTTGATTTTCTTTAGAATTTTATTGGCTGTGTTGTTGTGCCTCACATTATGAAGTTTCATCACTTAACTTCACCACTAAGTTATCAGTTATCATTCCAGGTGCTAAATTACAAATATAAATCAAAAATAGATTGTGAGTTTTGTGAGCGTGAGTGATTTACCATGGGGGAGTGCTCATATTATTTCTGCTGCAAAAATGATATGTAAGCGTGAGCATTCAGCGAGTGTTTACGTGCCTCTTCTCCTATGGGCTATTGAATTGTTGAAGTCATGTGTTGAGTAAATTCACTTTTCCCTACTTCTGGACATTGTCACAAAGTGTTTAGATCAAGGGTCATCTAATGGGGATTCATGAAAACTTTGAAGTGTAGGTTGAACAGCGTTATACATGCTCGAAAGCCTGTCTGTGACATGGGAGCGGTGCAGGGACAGGGATGCACCTCATTCAGGATCTCTGTATGATACTCCACAGTCTCCACTTCAGGAAATGGGACAGACATGTGAAAGTCCAGTTTAATAAACTACTGTGAAGTGCTCTAGTTCAGTGGAAGACTTATGGGATTCAAAATGTCACAGGTAAACAGTTTATATTTTATTAGTGCTGCTCTGAAAACAGCACAAACTTTTTACATCCTGTGTAAAAAGTTTGCACATGTCTCTCCTGTACGTACCACACAGTTTTTGCTCTCATAGCTGTGATAAATCTGGCAGCACCTAGTAAACAACTTCATTTGCATTTCCTTTGTTAGTAACATTTATGGACCTTGGTCCATTGGTTAATTTCTTTGCATGTGTGGTTTGTTACCAATATTTGTCAAAACTGAATGTCAAAGCACTTTTACAAATCTATAGAGAAAAAATGTAAACATGCCCTAAACCAATTTTACCTACTGTATATAATCTATTTTAAAGTATTGGAATAATAAAGCTGAGTGCTGTGCTGACAGGTGCCATGTTACTCCTATGGTCAGAAGTTGTCCAAGCTGGCCATTCTCCGCATCGCCTGTAACTACATCTTGTCCTTGGCTCAGCTGGCCGAGCTGGACTACAGCTCAGAGCAGAACAAGCGCAGCTTCTCCCATTGTGTGGAGCAGTGCACCCACACCCTGCAGGCCGAGGGCCGCAGCAAGAAGAAAAAGGTCCAGTCCTCACTGTCCTCATCTCACTATTAAGAACATGGATCCCTGTGTCAAAGGTCACGCCTCAACACCAGCATGAGAATGTAGTCACTTATCGTCAGCAAGGCTCTCTTAAAAGTCCTATAATTACACAAAATGGATTATTGTGAGCTTTAAGCCATGTTATAGTGCTTTTATCTCCAAAAAAATACCCAGAGTCGTGGTTTGTTCCATTCACACATGTTTGAATAAACCTTTCTTATTAGTCTGTCTACATCTCTAAAGCCCAAAATGCTTTAGAGATGTAGATAAATAACGTCATAAAGTGGTAGTTTTAAGTTAATAGCTCCTTTTACCTTTAGTTCAGTAGAGATTGGCAACTCCAGGGCTGAAATGAACCAAATGATTCTAGTGAAGGTACATGGAGTTTAAAAACACGGTGGAACATTTCTTAAATTACCAAATGACATCACAAAGTGGAACAGAGTGTTTTGTGTTTACGAGAAGAACTCAGAGAAGCCTAAATATACTGGGTTTGTGTGTTAAATGTGTGTGAATGTAAACAAAACACAACTGTGTAATGAGGAAACATTATAACATAGATCATAGTGTAACAGAGGCCCTTTAAGGATGCCCCAGGGCTGCGAAATGTTGTTGGAGAACAGGGGGCAGAGGAAAGGGGACAAATGACAAAGACTGGGGGTAAGAGGGTTAAGAATGCAGGAGAAGATTAAAAGTATTTACATTTTCACTTCACTTTTCAAATAGCTGTCATAGTGCTATGAGTAGTCACTAAGATGAGTGTGGAGAGAGGTCTGTGTTAAAATCAGTTGCAAATTTAAGAACTCTCTTAATCTGTACTTAAAATGTAATCCTAATCGTAGCCATTTTGTCAGAATATAAAGGTGGTATGGAGAGCAGCAGCTCAAGGCTGTTTCCTTGTTCAGCACTCAGCGTGTGTGTCCCAGACACCAGATGTTTGGAGCTGAGGGGAAGTGGAGCTGGCGCCATGAAGGGCAGAGGGCAGGGAGAAGGCACGCGAGCTCTAACCACACATACAGACACACACAGCAGCATGAACACTGGGACATTCCCAGCACTGCTTTGCCACAGAGCATCTGTTTGAGCACTTTTACATGAGGGCAGAAAGAGCAGTCATTGTGAGACAGCAGTAGCTGCACCTCAACTTGTACCTTACCTTAGTTTTAAAGACAAGAAGTTTAGAAATGTATTTATTTTTTGTCAACATGTTTTGGGTGCTAGCTGCTAGCCATCTTCAGAACTGTCACTGGTCTGGTGACGTTTCATATATATCAGCTGCTGTTATTTTCTGAGGCATGGTCAGGCTGACAGAGCTGGCAGGTCAGTCAGACCACGCCTCCTGTTGCCCGGTGGTCTCTGAAGTAACTGATCTAGTAACCTGTGGCCCATCCCAGTCCATATCGTGGCTATTCCTTTAACAGTGATCTGATATAGCTTCTTTTAGCTTCTCCCTGTTCTGCTTTTTCTTTGGTTCTGTTCTGGTGAGTCTCCCTGATGTGACACCAAAACTGCTTATAGTTCTGATGTTGGCTTGCAGCTAGCAGCCCAAACATGCCAACAGGATGAATATATCTACTAACTTATTGTGTTTGTGAATTTTAAAAGAAGATAAAAATTAAAGTTTTTGGATTTGAACCTTAAATAACCTGCTCATGGCCTGGAGTACTATGTTTGAGAAAGCCAGACTTTAGCTTTAGCTAAATACTTTATATATTAAAATTACTTCACAAAGCAGGCCTAACTTGCCCTGAAGGTTTTCCATGGTAACAGTAGTGAGCCAGAGGATGCAGCATTTTAGAAGAGTGTCATCATCCAACTGGACTGGAGATACTCAAGTTTAAGACCACTCCTCAATGCTGAACCTTCATAGATTGTTCATATTATGAGGTCTATACTGATGAACACTTCTAGGGTGTAACATGTGGTCTTACCGCTTTAAAAAAGCTACTACAATCTCTGAACTGGGTTGTCAGTGCCTCGTCCTGCATATAGAGGACACAGATTTTTCCCCAAAAAGCCTCATGTGAAAGCTCTGCAGAGCTGCAGAGGCTGCACTAGCACTGATTAATGATTGGCTGCATGTGCTGAGATAGTGACAATTCAGATGAGAAAGAGGTTTAATTCAGCACTGAAACAACCCAAAGGAGAGACTCAAGTCATGCTCATTCTGCTTTCTGATTGGATAATAGTCTTGAGAATCAAAACACCAAATTATAACATAAATAAATGGGACATTTGTAATTAAGAATAAATCAGCATTCCAATTGTCATCAGTAAAAGCTATATTTATTTTTAACCCGTTTACCTCATATCTGGGGACACAAATAGGTTTATGAAATTGAAAATCTAAATATTACATACAGTTCCTTTAAGTTTGATAGGATTTAGGTCATGAGACTGGTATAGGGAGGACAAGTCTTTTGTTACCAAAGTAAGTCTAATCTGAGTAGATCTTTATGTATGTTTTGGATCATTATCGTAAAATTGAAGCATGCCCACACCACAAAACCCAACTTTGGTTTTGTGGTGTGGCCTTTGTTGCAAAATACAATAATAATAATAATAATAATAATAATAATAATAATAATAATAATAATAAAGAAGAAGCTTTATTGACACATTTAGCACATAAATCCTGCATATGTAGGCTCAGTTCTCTCTCAAATAGAAAACCTTGTGTCATGTGGTAATACAGGAAGTGCTCCACTGTTTTTTTTTTCCCCATCTTCATACACCTTCATTAGAATCATTTAGATGATTTGATCGCTACTGAACAAAAAGTAAAGGTTAATGCTTCATTACATCGCAAGGTGGAACAGAGATTTTAGGCTTTGGAGATAATAATAAAGTGTTACTCAAACATGTGTAAATGAAACAAAACACAACTCCAAGTATGTTTTTGAGGAGATATTATAGCATGGCTTAAACCCCATAAGAGTCAATTTTGTGTAATATAGGACCTTTACAAAAGCATTTTTTCCCGGATGAATGGAGAAAGTAATTGCTTCTACTAGATATGTCATTACATCCATTACAATATTTATCCATTCTGATATTATCGCCTTGCTATTGCCTTTTTAGCAGCTGATGTAAAAATATTATAGATATTTATTTTTATGCTGCTGGTTATTAAAATGACTTAAATAAAGACTAAAAACATGGAATACATTGATTGATGTTGTGTGGAGCTCTAACCAAAATGTTTTTTTTTTTAGTCTGTGCACAGTCCCAAAATACATGATAATGAGCTCTCTCACAAACCGAGTCTCCAACAGTGGGCATCCTCTGCTCCAAAATTGACCTTTTGCTTAAGGCATTATATAAAAAGAAAGCTCATTAAACATTTTCAGTTTTGCCAAATATGAGAATTTGTACATCTCTGAGACTCATACATCTCCAGCCAATCATCATTTGATACTGACAGATTTCCTCCTAGCTCCCATTTAAAAAAAAACTTTTGTTGTGTGTGCATGTCAAAAATCCATTATAAGATTGAGCAATTGATACTTTGCAGCTGATTTCATCAACATGAGGGTGTGAAGTTAACAGGCAATACTCTGTTAGATCTTACTCAAGTTAGACTTAATCTGAGCTTTATTTTAACACAGTCTTACCACAAAGAGCTGATGGTTGAAACAGGTGAAAGGATTTGTGCTGTTAAAATTACAATTACAAGCTAGCATTAGCCAACAGTTTTTCAATTAATCTCTCACCTTTTTTGTTGAAAATCAAACATCTAAAAAGGATCATGAAAGCTTGTATCGACCACATACTCCTGAATATGTGTTATTTAAATCCATTTTGTATTTTGAGTTTTCAGACTATCTTTGGTGTTTGTATTGTGCCTACATGGCACCTGCTGAACTTTCCACCCATAGAGACACATGTAGAACACCCCTAATGTGATGTCACGGCAAAGTATCAATAGCGCCTTTGATAAGTGCATAAGCTTTCAAGAATATTACCAGAATTGAATCATTAATATCCGTTTTGACCCCAATATTATGTTCAAAACAACTGCGCAACTACAGGTAATCTGAAGAAGTCAGAATTACCATGCAGTTTGAAATCTGTCAGAACTGACTGGGAGTGAATAAAAAGGCCTAAAGTTCTATATCTTTCCATCGAGCTTGAAATTTTGAGGAGCACATATTTATAAGGGCTTGATTTAAGCTGCCCAAAAATATCCTTAAAACTACTTTAAAGGATATTTAAATATTTATCTATAGTTTTATATTTGACCCTATTTTTCCTTGCCATCTGTTTCTGCAAATTCTTTCCCAGTGATTTACAGTGGAAGTGCCTGAAACAGTAAAAGATATTAAATGAAGATATTCATCTTTACGCTTTTAAGTCTGTAGCTCAGGCTGAGAAATGGAAGAGTGCCATCTTCTAATATTTTCTCATTTTAGTTAATAATGGGCAATAATAAATTTTCCTGCAAGTGATGAAATGTCTGTTGGTAAATGTATATCCAGGTATTTAAATGTTTGTTGATCCCATTTAAGGACATATTTATAACCAAGTTGTTTTAGGAAAGAATAATTGAATGTTAAAAGTTGGGTATTCTGTGATTTATAACCAAAATACTTACAAAAGTTTGTAAAAGTTTCATCACCCATGGTAGTGTATTAGGGTCAGGTGTGTGAACCAACGCTTCAGCTGCATATAAAGCAACTTTATGCTCAATGTATATGAATGTCTTTGATGCTTTCTTTGTTTTAGCCACTGTACTATACATGTATATATTTACAGCAAATAAAATCTGAGATGACAAGATTGAAGGACTTTGAGTGATGCCTTTTCATTTTTATTTTGTCTGATGACTTTTTGTATAGTGTAACCTGAAAAAATAGGATATAGGATGTTTATCAAATCAATCCAGTACATAAAACCCAGCTGACTGAGTTAGCGTTTCTTGTTAAATATGCAGTGAGCATCTAATGTTATAAGTTTATCTCTCTAAAAACAAAACCAGTCTGATCTGTGTGTATCAGACATGGGAGCTAATCTTTTAACAAGAACACCTGTGAATAATGTACCTGTGAACAATGTACATGTGAACAATGTATAGTGAACATTCAACAATCAGCACACAAACTGTTCTGTATGAGCTGCACTCCACCCTATCTTTACCTTTTTTAGGAATAAATCAGATAACTGCTGATAACTGATGACTGCTTTACTTCATGAGGGTGGCATCTTTGAGTTTTTAATAACTGTATTGTTTGCCTTGAGAAGACTTGACACACGTTCATTTTAAAACACTTTGTACCAGTCTGGAGGAAAGTCATCTGAACCAGAAGTCTTTTTAGGTTTCAGCCTAAAGATGGAGCCATTTATTTCTCTCTCAGTTGTCGAAGTATTATCGTGTACCTCAGATAGTGATGGTGATTGTTATTCACCTTATGGTTATGTGTACAGATTTTTATAGTATTTTTTAAATGCTTCCTGCTGCTTGTTTTTTTAAACAAAAAATGTAGCCACCAAATCATTCTCTCAATAGTGGAATCTGGAAGTGGAAAAGTGGAAGTGGAAAGCTTTTAAACAACATCAAATACATTTGTGTGTTTGTGTTGAACTGATTTAATTTTAGATATTTGAACATGTCCTGCATTGTGATATCTCTCGTCACACCACAGGGCATTCACTACAAATTAGCCATGTTAAAAAGCACTTTTTGGTTTAACACCTATAACTCACTCACTGGAGCTACAGCTGTCAAACTGTACACAAGATGCTCCAACATAAATTTCAGAAACTTGTTAAGTCTACAGCAGGGAAATCAGTGGCCACCAAATAGAATATTATTATGTATAACTACATTATGGAATCAAGGATCAACGTCTGTAACTGAGCAGAATTCCAAAATTCTGTTCAACTGCACTACTGAGTAACTGTGTGCGTTTATAAATCCACTCACCAACGTTCATTAACAGTCTGTAGCAGCCAGCGGCCCTGTGCCACCAGCTACTCGTCTTACAGAGCCCAGAAGTGTTAGAACGCGTGGTTAAAGAGTCCAATACTGATGTGTTTAGTGAAGAATCCTTTTATTACCATTATCTACACTTACACAACCACAGTCAAAACCGTTTGCCTCTGCTCTGTAGCACTGTTCAGACATTAATCAGCCCTTGAATAGGCACACCTGGGCACACCCAGCAAGACCAACTTGGAATCACAGTGCCACACAGTGTCTGGCAGTGCAACACACAAAAGGGTCTCAAAATGGCTCTTACACAGTCCTATTACTATTTTACGTCCTATTTTACTGCAATGCATCTGTAAAGACTTGTCTAAAAGATGTCTAACACATTTATACATGTTATATATTAATGACAGTTTGCATGTATTTGCACACATCTGTCTTCTCAGTGTTATGTGGCAGATTCCAGGTTATGTTATCATGGGTCTGACTGATAGATTTTGTTAGAACCCTAACAGATGTCTTTAAAAATATTCACATACAACAATCCAAGCCTTTATTTCAAATTTTCTGGCATGTATTTTATAAAAAAGCTATTTACATTGGTTTTACATATATGGTTGTTACAACCCTTTGTTGTTTACTGGTCTTAGTGGTGAAGTGTCAGCTCTTACTTCCTGAGGTGTGCATAGTGTGTAAAAGTGACACATCATCACAAAGACCAGTGACAGTTCTGAAGATGGCTTGCCACTAGCAGCATAAAAATGTAAACGGTAAAGTTGTCTGCCTAAAAGAAATTGAAATGAATGTTACCAAAGCAGTGATTCATGTGCTGGATGTACTGCGCTGGCTCCCTGTTTCATCCTGGATTGAATACAAAATCCTTCTGCTGACCCATAAATGCAGCACTGGTCGGGCACCACTGTATCTGCAAGACCTGATCACTTTGCAATCTTTCAGCCGCACCCTCAGATCTTCAGGTAGCATGCTCCTTCAGGTACCCCCTACTAGGCTAAATACAATGGGGGACCGAGGCTTCTGCTCAGCTGCACCACGAATCTGGAATTGCCTCCCTGTTCAGTTGAGAGCCTCACACAGCCTGGACTTTTTTAAAGCTAATCTAAGGACCTCTTTTTTTTTTTTTTTTTTTATTTTTTAGAAAAGCTTACTTTTGATGTTTTTTTTGTGATTTAGCAATTAGTATTGGTTTCTTAAGTACTTATTTTATTGTAGCACTCTGAGATTTGTGAGATTAATATATATGATATATTATACTTTGACCTGTATGTTTTTGTGGGTGCCAGTGTGGCACCCACAAAAACAGATTGATCATTTGTTTTAAAAGATATAAAATCCAAATTCTAAGTCCCAATAAGTGCTCCTTGTTTCTTATTTGCTGTCCGAGAGTCATGTGTTAATTTATGTTTTATGTTAGTCTAAGGGCTGGGATGTGTTATGATGCAGTGATTAAAGCTAAAGCTAATATTTTACTCATTAGGGGAACTTTAAGTTGAATGCATTATTATGTGAAAGTAGTGTTTTGTTTTTAATTTTGGTTTTGTGATCACATGTGATATGTGATAAAAAGGGGGAATTGTGAGATTAATATATATGATATATTATACTTTGACCTGTATGTTTTTGTGGGTGCCAGTGTGGCACGATGATGTCATAATGTACTTCCACATCCATACATGGATGTGGAAGTGCTATGTGCATTTTTGTACCAAGACGTGCAAGACGTGTGTTTCTTAAGAAAGACCAGATCAGCATGCTGACTTTGTCTCCAGTGAACCCAGATAACATGTACATGTCTGTATATTCCAAGCTAATTATTAAGAGAATGTGACGTGTGCTACTAGTATATAGAGCCCACTCTGGAGATGTAAAATCAGGAGATTGTGTCGAATCAGTTTGAATGATGCCTGTGCCAGAATAAAGAACCTGGTTTATGGATCTACTTGAGCCTACTGGATTTTTATTTGCGGTGTGCCTCCGGGAAAAGCTGACAGATTCTATGGAATAAAGATTATTATTTTTATTATTTTTTATTATTAAAAAAATTCAATAAATTATATATATATAATTTATTTTTATTATTATTATTATTATTATTATTATTATTATTATTATTATTATTCACTCTTGGTATTATAGCTTAAAACAGAGGGCTGTTAATCTCAGACCTCCCACTCCATGGTTCAATGTAGAACTACGCTCACTCAAAGAAAAAGGTCTGAAAATTAGAGAGGCCATGGTGCCACTTCAGCACTGAGCAATCCCCAAAGACATGGAAAATCTGCATAATGACTTAGAAGAAGGCTCTGTGGAAGGCCAAAACCAGATATCATTCAGATTTAATGGAAGTAAACAGAAACAACGGCAGGTTTCTGTTCAGCACTGTAGCCACGCTGGCTAGCTGCTACAGCGCAGTTGAACTCTTAATCCCTGCCACTTAGCTGCAATGACTTTAAGTTTTTTTAACAACAAAAGCACAACCATCCATCCATTTTCTTTCGCTTATCCGGGGCTGGGTCGCGGGGGCAGCATTCTAAGCAGAGACTCCCAGACTTCCTTCACCCCAGACACGTCCTCCAGCTCCTCCGGTGGGACCCCAAGGCGTTCCCAGGCCAGCTGAGAGACATATTCCCTCCAGCGTGTCCTGGGTCTTCCCCGGGGCCTCCTCCCGATGGGACATGCCCGGAACACCTCCCCAGGGAGGCATCCAGGAGGCATCCTGAACAGATGCCTGAGCCATCTCAACTGGTTTCTCTCAACGTGTAGGATAAGCGGCTCTACTCCGAGCTCCTCCCATGTGAGCAAGCTCCTCACCCTATCCCTAAGGGTGCAGCTGGTCACCCCATGGAGGAAACTCATTTCGCTTGTATCCACAATCTTGTCCTTTTGGTCATTACCCATAGCTTGTGACCATAGGTGAGGGTAGGAAGTAGCTTGACTGGTAAATCGAGAGCTTTGCCTTCCGGCTCAGCTCCTTCTTTGCCACAACAGACCGATACAGCGACCACATCACTGCAGACACTGCACCGATCCGCCTGTCAATCTCATGCTCCATCTGTCCCTCACTTGTGAAAAAGACCCTGAGATACTTGAACTCCTCCACATGAGGCAGAGACTCACCACCCACCCGGAGAGGGCAAACCACCTTTTCCTGTCGAGAACCATGGCCTCTGATTTGGAGGAGCTGGTTCTCATCCCAGCCGCTCCACACTTGGCTGCAAACCGCCTCAGTGCCTGCTGCAGGTCCTGGCTCGATGAAGCCATCAGGACAACATCATCTGCAAACAGCTGAGATGAGTTCCTGTGGTTCCCAAACCAGACCCCCTCCAGCCCCTGGTCAGGTCTATTCCAGGGTACTGGAGAGGAGAATTTGACCGATAGTCGAACCTCAAATTCAGGAGGAGCAGTGTGGTTTTCATCCCAGTCGCGGAAAACACTGGACCAGCTCCATCGGGTCCTTGAGGGCTCATGTTTGCCCAACCAGTCCACATGTGCTTTGTGGATCTGGAGAAGGCATTTGACCGTGTCCCTCATGGTGTCCTTTGGGGGCTGCTACGGGAGTATGGGGTCTGGGGCTCTTTGCTAAGAGCTGTCCGGTCCCTGTATGACCGGAGCAGGAACCGTGTTCGCATTGCCGGCAGTAAGTCAGACCTGTTCCCAGTGCATGTTGGACTCTGCCAGGGCTGCCCTTTGTCATCGGACAGAAAAGCACAACCATTTGAGATAAATTAAACAAAATTTCTTCTTCAGTTAGTACTGAGCAAGACCAGGCTGTGAAACTAGTGCCCTACATAAATCCACCAGTGATACTGGACAAGTTTACTGTTGTCGACCAAGCAGAGATAACTTCAGCCTTTATGGTCTCAAAAACATCAACTTGTATGTTAGACCCTATTCCCTCTAATTATAGACCCTATCCTTAATATAGTAAATATATGGCTATATTTATGGCTATTTCCTCCAATCCTTCAAATATGCAGTGATTAAACCACTTCTGAAAAAAAAAAAAAATCTTGAACCTAACCTTTTAGCAACCTATAGACGCATTGCTAATCTTCCCTTTGTCTCAAAAATCCTTGAGTTAATGTAGTACTTAAGGTGCTTTCTGTAGCCTTTTTGCACTTTTTGGCTATGTAGTTACCTTTACTGTGAGTACCAGTGTGAAAGTGAGGATAAGCCATATCAGACAGACTGTAGATGCGATAGAGCTGAAGGAGAAGGAGAATAACAAGAACAATGGAGGACACTCTGAGTTAAAGTGAAAAATATTTCAGATTATAGCTGAGCTGATGAGGGCCAAGCGTGCCGCGGCTTGTGCTGTTCCGATGGCAAAAACTCAGGGTTGGGAGGAGTTTGCGTAGGCCATGGAAGAGGACTACAGGACAGCCTCAAAGAAATTCTGGCAAACCGTCCGAGGCCTAAAGAAGGGGTATCAGTGTTTCACCAACACTGTTTACAGTGCGGGTGGAGGGCTGCTGACCTCGACTGGGGATGTTGTCAGATGGTGGAAGGTATACTTTGAGGATCTCAATACCACCATCACATCTTCCGAGGAGGATGAAGAGACTGGAGACCCGGAGGCGGACTCGTCCACCACCGTGGCTAAAGTCACTGAGCTGCTTGGCAAGCCCCTCGGTGGCAAGGCCCCAAGGGTGGACGAGATCCGTCCCAAGTACCTTAAGTCTCTGGATGTTGTGGGGCTGTCTTGGCTGACACATCTCGTTACACAATGGCAGAGTTTCTGGAGTAAAAATGAGTAGAATCCAGCCGCAAACTTACTCATAAATAAGTTGGTGTGTGCAGAGCACTCATATGACTTTAGGTGGAATTCAATGCAATTTCCCATAGGCACCCTGAACTTGAAAAGTGAAATTGTGAAAATCCACAATAGATATCAACTCAATTCTTGCTCTTTGAACTCAAAATATGCACGAAATACTTTCTTTAAATACATTTTTGAACAGGTACTTTAATATTTTTACTAAGTAGATTTTTTCATATGCAATTTTACGTGAGTGGTTTTTTCTTGCTCTAGTATTTTTAATTTGTACTTTTCTTTAAGCAACAAAATTGAGTACTTCACTACGCCACTGCCCTTATTTGGCCTTGTTTCTTTGGCTATAATCTTCCACAGTATGGCATAGCTGTATCCACCTCTATGGAGAATGTTACGAAGTATGGTTTTAACTTTCTTTTTCCATGGAATCATGCAAGTGAAGTTCCACTGTACAACAAGCACAATGGGTATATCTTGGTCAGAATAGTTTCAGTGCAAATCTCTATTAAGAGTAGTATTGGTCAATGTCTTCAGTTGATACATTAAAAGAAAACAGGTACTCAGTGTGTTATTGGCAACTGCATTTTACCTATTGTTCCTCGATATGTTTCACAAATAAACAAAATATTGTTAAATGCCACAAACATTAAGAGAATCAAAGAAGAGAATCATTTATTTCCTAAGATAATAACATGATCAGTTTCTCCCATTGACTGATACAGTGATTGACATGTCGAAATTCGTATGTCTAGTTAATGATCCAAGAAGCAGGAAACTGCACATTTAAAACAAAAAAGCATTACCAAATCCAGTTAGCAAATCATATTTTCAGTCCCAATTAAATACATGTTTACAGTCACTATAGCATGAATAGGTTAACAGGATAAAATGTTTAACTGCAAAAACTATGCAAATTACTGATTACAAATAAATTTGAGCAAATGTCCGATAATTAGGAAGTGTGCGTTCACATGCTAGTTGTTTTTAAAAGCACTTGTAAACTCTTTGCAGTGAATAATTAGGATGCTCAGAATGCATAAGGTAAGTAAAGAATAACTTTGGACCACTGCAAAATGTTTAAAATAAACTAGTTCTATTGTCTATTTTTAAGACAGTAAAAATCAGGTACAGTGCCTTTAATGCTGGGTGTGCATTGGCAACTTACACTGTATAATAGATTTTGACAAATGATCAGAGACTAAGAAGTGACTTTCTAGATTTGATAAAAAACATTTAACCTTATTGTAGTTCATTTGTCAATATGTTTTCATAGCCTGGGTATAATCAGAAAAAATGCATTGCCTTCATTAAAACGCTCAAATTGACTTTTAACATATTTTAACTATTCAAAGATTATTGAGCTAAAAATGCAGGAATATAGATAGTGTCATTAAATAGTATGAGTTGATAACACATTGGTCTGTTGTTGGTTTGGCTTTAATTGTAAAACTGTGTGAAAATTCTTTCATTATGAACCTGTGTAAACTGTAATAGAGGTCTCAAAGCAGCAGGGGGAGCTGTTGTGTGTTTTGTGAGAGATCTGGTCAGATTTACAAACTTCAGCAGTGAGTTATGTCTGAAAAACAAAAAGAAGAGACACACATTTTAAACTTAGTAAAATAAATTTTAGCTATAATCAAATCGGGGGGGAGTTTCACATCAACTGGTGACAAAAATAATCTCAACCTTACAGATGGTAGCTTTAGGAGCCCCTGTCTGCTAAATGAGGATGTACCTTGTGTCCAGTTGGTTCTATCGTGCCTCTGTGTTCTGTTTGATAAGTCGGTCATTTGTTTTATGTGATCCCAGAGAAGTGATCTTGTCGCCTCAGATAAGACAGACTGAGTTTCAGGATGTTTGAGACACAAACACTGTGGAAGAGTCTAATCCCCTTAAATGTCATACATGACCTGGAGGCCTAAAACTTCCACCTCATCAAGCACTAGTGGTCACATCTGGCAATAACTACTTTTTAGGAAGTTACTATCTCGACTGTGGTTGTAAAAATACAGATATTTACATTAATTTGCATCAGTTAAGATTTTTTATGCTGTACATCTGTACATCACTCCTACTAAAGAGACAACCCTACTCCTCACTCCTACTAAAGAGACAACCCTACTCCTCACTCCTACTAAAGAGACAACCCTACTCCTCACTCCTACTAAAGAGACAACCTTCAGAAAGATTATATCCCAGTTAAATTCCTCTTTATTAATGTTAATTCCCATTGACACTTGAAATTTTGGCAAACCTACACCAGAATTTCACTCAGTGTACAATTTTTAAGTGTTCCATGCAGTGATCTTTTTATTTTATTTAACCTATCGATTTCCATGGAGACAAGCACATGATGGCACCAGGCCAAGTTACAAGTCAGGTCTGTGGATAGGTCCCCAGACAAATGCATGTTTTGCATGGTATTTTTGAAGAGAATAGTTATAATTGACTAGAACGCTTGATAGCTATGTTTAATGCTATGTTTAATGATATGCATTCAACGGAAAACCAATACCATCTCTGTGTGAGTAGATAATCTACCAGAAAAGTTACATAGTGCACCTAAGCCTCAATAGAAGAAAATATTCTATAAAATGGAAAATGGAAAATAAATCAGTGGATATTTAGCTTTTTTCTTTCACCTGTTTGGTGTTAGCAGCTCCTTCACTTGGTCCCATTGTAACTTGACCTCTTTCCCACATTTTTTTAATGTTTCTGTCAAAATTCTATGTCTTTCTCCGACTCGATCCAAACCAGCTTTTTGGGCAAATCAATTTCAAACTTCACTTCTGCAAAAAACAATAAAAATCTGTTAAAGTTTACACAAAATGTAGATGTGAAAACACTTTATTGCCAAAAGAAATAAAAGATCTTTGTCTCGTGTTCACTCCCTAACTGCACAGTAAAAGTCATAAGATAAACTACATATCGACTTCACTGTTTTATGTTTAAATGTATAAAAGCACCTACATGACGGGCCAATGATTAGGCTTCTGTTCCTGCAAAAACTGAAGTTTTATGAAGTTGTTACCAGTATGTAGAGTTATGTATTTATTTGATTGGGACAGTTATACCATTATGTAGGGCTGAAGAATTTGGGAAAAATCTGATGAGAGAGATATTTTTTTGAGTATTGCAATTGTGGTTAGAGTTGCAATACATTCTATTGTCTAAAAAACTGCAGCCTTTGTGATTTGGTATTTGCACAAACTTGAATTGAGATTTTACAGTAACACTGAAAAAGTATAAATAGTTTTATACAGTAATAAACATATTACCATCTCCGAGTTTGTTGAGGATTCTCGTGACAGCTCCAGAGCAACCCTCACATGTCATAGCCACCTCAAACTCATGCTTCTGTTTAAGACAATGATAAACATAAAGAAAAACAACATTATATCTTTATAAGCTATAATAACAAAATGGTTTAAAAGGAGTTTGCACAGAAATCCACTGGAAGCTTTGAATGCATAACTATATTTAAAAATTCTGCCTTTTCCAGGGTTAACATTACATAAAATAATACATTGTACATTTTGATTTCAATTGTACTTAATATAGTACGAGATGTTGCATAGCATAGCACATACCTGGTGTCACCAAATAGAATCATCTTAGTTAAAACGACACTAAAAAGCATTTCGCCTAAACTACACATTCCTGACGTTAGATGTTAAATGTATATTTATGGTATTTACTCTGAAAATTGCCAGTTATTTTCCGTGGATGTAACGTTAGTAAATGTAGTTATAATTGTCTATAAAACTGGTAAAACGCAGTATTTGTATTGTTAGCTTGAACAGTAACAACAGCGGGTAAACTAACTATTACTTTAAACTTACAGTCATGTTTGCGGTATTCTGTGGAAACAGAGGGTTCAGATCGAAGTGCACTTTGCCTTTTGAGTTTGAGGCAGTCACGGGCTTAAAATCAGCAGAAAAATGTGAAAATAAGTGAAATCTGGTGAAGAGCGGAGAGCGGCGCTGTAAACGCGACACAGCTTCCGGGTTGACAGATCAGAGACGTCAGCACAAAAGCCAATCAGATTAAATATTGTATGATTTAACATAATGAAACAAGATACACTTGAAATATATATGTAAGTTGCACTTACCTGTCAGCCTGTTTTTATTTAATGTAATTTTTAAATGAATGTTGGTGGTTTGATTTTTGCGAAATTGACGCTTTTAATTCTGATTTTCACCACTTGATGGCAGCACGCGCAGAGAGACGGTTTGTGAGAGTTCTGGCTTTTGCTTCCTGTTAACAGCAGTAGTAGCCACGACAATACAAAGTTAATGTCTCCATCTAACTTTGTTTATTTCAGTTTGGTACAGTCCCACCAAGCACAAAAATGACTCATATGAAGTCATACTGTTTAGACGTTTGTTATTTGATGAGATTATTGAGATCTGTGATTAGCTTTTTATGCTAACTCCCGTGCTAGCACTTAGCCTAGACTTGCTAATTCTCCGTTAGCTCCACATTCTGTATTGCAATTTACCCTTATAAGCTATAATAACAAAACGGTTTAAAAGGAGTTTGCACAGAAACTCCTTTTAAACCTCCTTTTATGGAAGAATTTGGAGCATTTTGTTCAGATAAACTTTCACCTGGGGTTTACGCACGATGAAATACTGTGTCTTATAGCTCACCATTACCGCACTATCATCAGTATAAGTACTTTGAAGTACTTTGAAGCGACACTGCAGCGTTTGAGTTTGTTGTTATATGAACAAAATGCTCCAAATTCTTCATAAAAGGAGGTTTAAAAGGAGTTTCTGTGCAAACTCCTTTTAAACCGTTTTGTTATTATAGCTTATAAGGGTAAATTGCAATACAGAATGTGGAGCTAACGGAGAATTAGCAAGTCTAGGCTAAGTGCTAGCACGGGAGTTAGCATAAAAAGCTAATCACAGATCTCAATAATCTCATCAAATAACAAACGTCTAAACAGTATGACTTCATATGAGTCATTTTTGTGCTTGGTGGGACTGTACCAAACTGAAATAAACAAAGTTAGATGGAGACATTAACTTTGTATTGTCGTGGCTACTACTGCTGTTAACAGGAAGCAAAAGCCAGAACTCTCACAAACCGTCTCTCTGCGCGTGCTGCCATCAAGTGGTGAAAATCAGAATTAAAAGCGTCAATTTCGCAAAAATCAAACCACCAACATTCATTTAAAAATTACATTAAATAAAAACAGGCTGACAGGTAAGTGCAACTTACATATATATTTCAAGTGTATCTTGTTTCATTATGTTAAATCATACAATATTTAATCTGATTGGCTTTTGTGCTGACGTCTCTGATCTGTCAACCCGGAAGCTGTGTCGCGTTTACAGCGCCGCTCTCCGCTCTTCACCAGATTTCACTTATTTTCACATTTTTCTGCTGATTTTAAGCCCGTGACTGCCTCAAACTCAAAAGGCAAAGTGCACTTCGATCTGAACCCTCTGTTTCCACAGAATACCGCAAACATGACTGTAAGTTTAAAGTAATAGTTAGTTTACCCGCTGTTGTTACTGTTCAAGCTAACAATACAAATACTGCGTTTTACCAGTTTTATAGACAATTATAACTACATTTACTAACGTTACATCCACGGAAAATAACTGGCAATTTTCAGAGTAAATACCATAAATATACATTTAACATCTAACGTCAGGAATGTGTAGTTTAGGCGAAATGCTTTTTAGTGTCGTTTTAACTAAGATGATTCTATTTGGTGACACCAGGTATGTGCTATGCTATGCAACATCTCGTACTATATTAAGTACAATTGAAATCAAAATGTACAATGTATTATTTTATGTAATGTTAACCCTGGAAAAGGCAGAATTTTTAAATATAGTTATGCATTCAAAGCTTCCAGTGGATTTCTGTGCAAACTCCTTTTAAACCATTTTGTTATTATAGCTTATAAAGATATAATGTTGTTTTTCTTTATGTTTATCATTGTCTTAAACAGAAGCATGAGTTTGAGGTGGCTATGACATGTGAGGGTTGCTCTGGAGCTGTCACGAGAATCCTCAACAAACTCGGAGATGGTAATATGTTTATTACTGTATAAAACTATTTATACTTTTTCAGTGTTACTGTAAAATCTCAATTCAAGTTTGTGCAAATACCAAATCACAAAGGCTGCAGTTTTTTAGACAATAGAATGTATTGCAACTCTAACCACAATTGCAATACTCAAAAAAATATCTCTCTCATCAGATTTTTCCCAAATTCTTCAGCCCTACATAATGGTATAACTGTCCCAATCAAATAAATACATAACTCTACATACTGGTAACAACTTCATAAAACTTCAGTTTTTGCAGGAACAGAAGCCTAATCATTGGCCCGTCATGTAGGTGCTTTTATACATTTAAACATAAAACAGTGAAGTCGATATGTAGTTTATCTTATGACTTTTACTGTGCAGTTAGGGAGTGAACACGAGACAAAGATCTTTTATTTCTTTTGGCAATAAAGTGTTTTCACATCTACATTTTTGTGTAAACTTTAACAGATTTTTATTGTTTTTTGCAGAAGTGAAGTTTGAAATTGATTTGCCCAAAAAGCTGGTTTGGATCGAGTCGGAGAAAGACATAGAATTTTTGACAGAAACATTAAAAAAATGTGGGAAAGAGGTCAAGTACAATGGGACCAAGTGAAGGAGCTGCTAACACCAAACAGGTGAAAGAAAAAAGCTAAATATCCACTGATTTATTTTCCATTTTCCATTTTATAGAATATTTTCTTCTATTGAGGCTTAGGTGCACTATGTAACTTTTCTGGTAGATTATCTACTCACACAGAGATGGTATTGGTTTTCGTTGAATGCATATCATTAAACATAGCATTAAACATAGCTATCAAGCGTTCTAGTCAATTATAACTATTCTCTTCAAAAATACCATGCAAAACATGCATTTGTCTGGGGACCTATCCACAGACCTGACTTGTAACTTGGCCTGGTGCCATCATGTGCTTGTCTCCATGGAAATCGATAGGTTAAATAAAATAAAAAAGATCACTGCATGGAACACTTAAAAATTGTACACTGAGTGAAATTCTGGTGTAGGTTTGCCAAAATTTCAAGTGTCAATGGGAATTAACATTAATAAAGAGGAATTTAACTGGGATATAATCTTTCTGAAGGTTGTCTCTTTAGTAGGAGTGAGGAGTAGGGTTGTCTCTTTAGTAGGAGTGAGGAGTAGGGTTGTCTCTTTAGTAGGAGTGAGGAGTAGGGTTGTCTCTTTAGTAGGAGTGAGGAGTAGGGTTGTCTCTTTAGTAGGAGTGATGTACAGATGTACAGCATAAAAATCTTAACTGATGCAAATTAATGTAAATATCTGTATTTTTACAACCACAGTCGAGATAGTAACTTCCTAAAAAGTAGTTATTGCCAGATGTGACCACTAGTGCTTGATGAGGTGGAAGTTTTAGGCCTCCAGGTCATGTATGACATTTAAGGGGATTAGACTCTTCCACAGTGTTTGTGTCTCAAACATCCTGAAACTCAGTCTGTCTTATCTGAGGCGACAAGATCACTTCTCTGGGATCACATAAAACAAATGACCGACTTATCAAACAGAACACAGAGGCACGATAGAACCAACTGGACACAAGGTTAATACATCCTCATTTAGCAGACAGGGGCTCCTAAAGCTACCATCTGTAAGGTTGAGATTATTTTTGTCACCAGTTGATGTGAAACTCCCCCCCGATTTGATTATAGCTAAAATTTATTTTACTAAGTTTAAAATGTGTGTCTCTTCTTTTTGTTTTTCAGACATAACTCACTGCTGAAGTTTGTAAATCTGACCAGATCTCTCACAAAACACACAACAGCTCCCCCTGCTGCTTTGAGACCTCTATTACAGTTTACACAGGTTCATAATGAAAGAATTTTCACACAGTTTACAATTAAAGCCAAACCAACAACAGACCAATGTGTTATCAACTCATACTATTTAATGACACTATCTATATTCCTGCATTTTTAGCTCAATAATCTTTGAATAGTTAAAATATGTTAAAAGTCAATTTGAGCGTTTTAATGAAGGCAATGCATTTTTTCTGATTATACCCAGGCTATGAAAACATATTGACAAATGAACTACAATAAGGTTAAATGTTTTTTATCAAATCTAGAAAGTCACTTCTTAGTCTCTGATCATTTGTCAAAATCTATTATACAGTGTAAGTTGCCAATGCACACCCAGCATTAAAGGCACTGTACCTGATTTTTACTGTCTTAAAAATAGACAATAGAACTAGTTTATTTTAAACATTTTGCAGTGGTCCAAAGTTATTCTTTACTTACCTTATGCATTCTGAGCATCCTAATTATTCACTGCAAAGAGTTTACAAGTGCTTTTAAAAACAACTAGCATGTGAACGCACACTTCCTAATTATCGGACATTTGCTCAAATTTATTTGTAATCAGTAATTTGCATAGTTTTTGCAGTTAAACATTTTATCCTGTTAACCTATTCATGCTATAGTGACTGTAAACATGTATTTAATTGGGACTGAAAATATGATTTGCTAACTGGATTTGGTAATGCTTTTTTGTTTTAAATGTGCAGTTTCCTGCTTCTTGGATCATTAACTAGACATACGAATTTCGACATGTCAATCACTGTATCAGTCAATGGGAGAAACTGATCATGTTATTATCTTAGGAAATAAATGATTCTCTTCTTTGATTCTCTTAATGTTTGTGGCATTTAACAATATTTTGTTTATTTGTGAAACATATCGAGGAACAATAGGTAAAATGCAGTTGCCAATAACACACTGAGTACCTGTTTTCTTTTAATGTATCAACTGAAGACATTGACCAATACTACTCTTAATAGAGATTTGCACTGAAACTATTCTGACCAAGATATACCCATTGTGCTTGTTGTACAGTGGAACTTCACTTGCATGATTCCATGGAAAAAGAAAGTTAAAACCATACTTCGTAACATTCTCCATAGAGGTGGATACAGCTATGCCATACTGTGGAAGATTATAGCCAAAGAAACAAGGCCAAATAAGGGCAGTGGCGTAGTGAAGTACTCAATTTTGTTGCTTAAAGAAAAGTACAAATTAAAAATACTAGAGCAAGAAAAAACCACTCACGTAAAATTGCATATGAAAAAATCTACTTAGTAAAAATATTAAAGTACCTGTTCAAAAATGTATTTAAAGAAAGTATTTCGTGCATATTTTGAGTTCAAAGAGCAAGAATTGAGTTGATATCTATTGTGGATTTTCACAATTTCACTTTTCAAGTTCAGGGTGCCTATGGGAAATTGCATTGAATTCCACCTAAAGTCATATGAGTGCTCTGCACACACCAACTTATTTATGAGTAAGTTTGCGGCTGGATTCTACTCATTTTTACTCCAGAAACTCTGCCATTGTGTAACGAGATGTGTCAGCCAAGACAGCCCCACAACATCCAGAGACTTAAGGTACTTGGGACGGATCTCGTCCACCCTTGGGGCCTTGCCACCGAGGGGCTTGCCAAGCAGCTCAGTGACTTTAGCCACGGTGGTGGACGAGTCCGCCTCCGGGTCTCCAGTCTCTTCATCCTCCTCGGAAGATGTGATGGTGGTATTGAGATCCTCAAAGTATACCTTCCACCATCTGACAACATCCCCAGTCGAGGTCAGCAGCCCTCCACCCGCACTGTAAACAGTGTTGGTGAAACACTGATACCCCTTCTTTAGGCCTCGGACGGTTTGCCAGAATTTCTTTGAGGCTGTCCTGTAGTCCTCTTCCATGGCCTACGCAAACTCCTCCCAACCCTGAGTTTTTGCCATCGGAACAGCACAAGCCGCGGCACGCTTGGCCCTCATCAGCTCAGCTATAATCTGAAATATTTTTCACTTTAACTCAGAGTGTCCTCCATTGTTCTTGTTATTCTCCTTCTTCAGCTCTATCGCATCTACAGTCTGTCTGATATGGCTTATCCTCACTTTCACACTGGTACTCACAGTAAAGGTAACTACATAGCCAAAAAGTGCAAAAAGGCTACAGAAAGCACCTTAAGTACTACATTAACTCAAGGATTTTTGAGACAAAGGGAAGATTAGCAATGCGTCTATAGGTTGCTAAAAGGTTAGGTTCAAGATTTTTTTTTTTTTCAGAAGTGGTTTAATCACTGCATATTTGAAGGATTGGAGGAAATAGCCATAAATATAGCCATATATTTACTATATTAAGGATAGGGTCTATAATTAGAGGGAATAGGGTCTAACATACAAGTTGATGTTTTTGAGACCATAAAGGCTGAAGTTATCTCTGCTTGGTCGACAACAGTAAACTTGTCCAGTATCACTGGTGGATTTATGTAGGGCACTAGTTTCACAGCCTGGTCTTGCTCAGTACTAACTGAAGAAGAAATTTTGTTTAATTTATCTCAAATGGTTGTGCTTTTCTGTCCGATGACAAAGGGCAGCCCTGGCAGAGTCCAACATGCACTGGGAACAGGTCTGACTTACTGCCGGCAATGCGAACACGGTTCCTGCTCCGGTCATACAGGGACCGGACAGCTCTTAGCAAAGAGCCCCAGACCCCATACTCCCGTAGCAGCCCCCAAAGGACACCATGAGGGACACGGTCAAATGCCTTCTCCAGATCCACAAAGCACATGTGGACTGGTTGGGCAAACATGAGCCCTCAAGGACCCGATGGAGCTGGTCCAGTGTTTTCCGCGACTGGGATGAAAACCACACTGCTCCTCCTGAATTTGAGGTTCGACTATCGGTCAAATTCTCCTCTCCAGTACCCTGGAATAGACCTGACCAGGGGCTGGAGGGGGTCTGGTTTGGGAACCACAGGAACTCATCTCAGCTGTTTGCAGATGATGTTGTCCTGATGGCTTCATCGAGCCAGGACCTGCAGCAGGCACTGAGGCGGTTTGCAGCCAAGTGTGGAGCGGCTGGGATGAGAACCAGCTCCTCCAAATCAGAGGCCATGGTTCTCGACAGGAAAGAGGTGGTTTGCCCTCTCCGGGTGGGTGGTGAGTCTCTGCCTCATGTGGAGGAGTTCAAGTATCTCAGGGTCTTTTTCACAAGTGAGGGACAGATGGAGCATGAGATTGACAGGCGGATCGGTGCAGTGTCTGCAGTGATGTGGTCGCTGTATCGGTCTGTTGTGGCAAAGAAGGAGCTGAGCCGGAAGGCAAAGCTCTCGATTTACCAGTCAAGCTACTTCCTACCCTCACCTATGGTCACAAGCTATGGGTAATGACCAAAAGGACAAGATTGTGGATACAAGCGAAATGAGTTTCCTCCATGGGGTGACCAGCTGCACCCTTAGGGATAGGGTGAGGAGCTTGCTCACATGGGAGGAGCTCGGAGTAGAGCCGCTTATCCTACACGTTGAGAGAAACCAGTTGAGATGGCTCAGGCATCTGTTCAGGATGCCTCCTGGATGCCTCCCTGGGGAGGTGTTCCGGGCATGTCCCATCGGGAGGAGGCCCCGGGGAAGACCCAGGACACGCTGGAGGGAATATGTCTCTCAGCTGGCCTGGGAACGCCTTGGGGTCCCACCGGAGGAGCTGGAGGACGTGTCTGGGGTGAAGGAAGTCTGGGAGTCTCTGCTTAGAATGCTGCCCCCGCGACCCAGCCCCGGATAAGCGAAAGAAAATGGATGGATGGTTGTGCTTTTGTTGTTAAAAAAACTTAAAGTCATTGCAGCTAAGTGGCAGGGATTAAGAGTTCAACTGCGCTGTAGCAGCTAGCCAGCGTGGCTACAGTGCTGAACAGAAACCTGCCGTTGTTTCTGTTTACTTCCATTAAATCTGAATGATATCTGGTTTTGGCCTTCCACAGAGCCTTCTTCTAAGTCATTATGCAGATTTTCCATGCCTTTGGGGATTGCTCAGTGCTGAAGTGGCACCATGGCCTCTCTAATTTTCAGACCTTTTTCTTTGAGTGAGCGTAGTTCTACATTGAACCATGGAGTGGGAGGTCTGAGATTAACAGCCCTCTGTTTTAAGCTATAATACCAAGAGTGAATAATAATAATAATAATAATAATAATAATAATAATAATAATAATAATAATAATAATAATAAAAATAAATTATATATATATAATTTATTGAATTTTTTTAATAATAAAAAATAATACAAATAATAATCTTTATTCCATAGAATCTGTCAGCTTTTCCCGGAGGCACACCGCAAATAAAAATCCAGTAGGCTCAAGTAGATCCATAAACCAGGTTCTTTATTCTGGCACAGGCATCATTCAAACTGATTCGACACAATCTCCTGATTTTACATCTCCAGAGTGGGCTCTATATACTAGTAGCACACGTCACATTCTCTTAATAATTAGCTTGGAATATACAGACATGTACATGTTATCTGGGTTCACTGGAGACAAAGTCAGCATGCTGATCTGGTCTTTCTTAAGAAACACACGTCTTGCACGTCTTGGTACAAAAATGCACATAGCACTTCCACATCCATGTATGGATGTGGAAGTACATTATGACATCATCGTGCCACACTGGCACCCACAAAAACATACAGGTCAAAGTATAATATATCATATATATTAATCTCACAATTCCCCCTTTTTATCACATATCACATGTGATCACAAAACCAAAATTAAAAACAAAACACTACTTTCACATAATAATGCATTCAACTTAAAGTTCCCCTAATGAGTAAAATATTAGCTTTAGCTTTAATCACTGCATCATAACACATCCCAGCCCTTAGACTAACATAAAACATAAATTAACACATGACTCTCGGACAGCAAATAAGAAACAAGGAGCACTTATTGGGACTTAGAATTTGGATTTTATATCTTTTAAAACAAATGATCAATCTGTTTTTGTGGGTGCCACACTGGCACCCACAAAAACATACAGGTCAAAGTATAATATATCATATATATTAATCTCACAAATCTCAGAGTGCTACAATAAAATAAGTACTTAAGAAACCAATACTAATTGCTAAATCACAAAAAAAACATCAAAAGTAAGCTTTTCTAAAAAAAAAAAAAAAAAAAAAAAAAAAAGAGGTCCTTAGATTAGCTTTAAAAAAGTCCAGGCTGTGTGAGGCTCTCAACTGAACAGGGAGGCAATTCCAGATTCGTGGTGCAGCTGAGCAGAAGCCTCGGTCCCCCATTGTATTTAGCCTAGTAGGGGGTACCTGAAGGAGCATGCTACCTGAAGATCTGAGGGTGCGGCTGAAAGATTGCAAAGTGATCAGGTCTTGCAGATACAGTGGTGCCCGACCAGTGCTGCATTTATGGGTCAGCAGAAGGATTTTGTATTCAATCCAGGATGAAACAGGGAGCCAGCGCAGTACATCCAGCACATGAATCACTGCTTTGGTAACATTCATTTCAATTTCTTTTAGGCAGACAACTTTACCGTTTACATTTTTATGCTGCTAGTGGCAAGCCATCTTCAGAACTGTCACTGGTCTTTGTGATGATGTGTCACTTTTACACACTATGCACACCTCAGGAAGTAAGAGCTGACACTTCACCACTAAGACCAGTAAACAACAAAGGGTTGTAACAACCATATATGTAAAACCAATGTAAATAGCTTTTTTATAAAATACATGCCAGAAAATTTGAAATAAAGGCTTGGATTGTTGTATGTGAATATTTTTAAAGACATCTGTTAGGGTTCTAACAAAATCTATCAGTCAGACCCATGATAACATAACCTGGAATCTGCCACATAACACTGAGAAGACAGATGTGTGCAAATACATGCAAACTGTCATTAATATATAACATGTATAAATGTGTTAGACATCTTTTAGACAAGTCTTTACAGATGCATTGCAGTAAAATAGGACGTAAAATAGTAATAGGACTGTGTAAGAGCCATTTTGAGACCCTTTTGTGTGTTGCACTGCCAGACACTGTGTGGCACTGTGATTCCAAGTTGGTCTTGCTGGGTGTGCCCAGGTGTGCCTATTCAAGGGCTGATTAATGTCTGAACAGTGCTACAGAGCAGAGGCAAACGGTTTTGACTGTGGTTGTGTAAGTGTAGATAATGGTAATAAAAGGATTCTTCACTAAACACATCAGTATTGGACTCTTTAACCACGCGTTCTAACACTTCTGGGCTCTGTAAGACGAGTAGCTGGTGGCACAGGGCTGCTGGCTGCTACAGACTGTTAATGAACGTTGGTGAGTGGATTTATAAACGCACACAGTTACTCAGTAGTGCAGTTGAACAGAATTTTGGAATTCTGCTCAGTTACAGACGTTGATCCTTGATTCCATAATGTAGTTATACATAATAATATTCTATTTGGTGGCCACTGATTTCCCTGCTGTAGACTTAACAAGTTTCTGAAATTTATGTTGGAGCATCTTGTGTACAGTTTGACAGCTGTAGCTCCAGTGAGTGAGTTATAGGTGTTAAACCAAAAAGTGCTTTTTAACATGGCTAATTTGTAGTGAATGCCCTGTGGTGTGACGAGAGATATCACAATGCAGGACATGTTCAAATATCTAAAATTAAATCAGTTCAACACAAACACACAAATGTATTTGATGTTGTTTAAAAGCTTTCCACTTCCACTTTTCCACTTCCAGATTCCACTATTGAGAGAATGATTTGGTGGCTACATTTTTTGTTTAAAAAAACAAGCAGCAGGAAGCATTTAAAAAATACTATAAAAATCTGTACACATAACCATAAGGTGAATAACAATCACCATCACTATCTGAGGTACACGATAATACTTCGACAACTGAGAGAGAAATAAATGGCTCCATCTTTAGGCTGAAACCTAAAAAGACTTCTGGTTCAGATGACTTTCCTCCAGACTGGTACAAAGTGTTTTAAAATGAACGTGTGTCAAGTCTTCTCAAGGCAAACAATACAGTTATTAAAAACTCAAAGATGCCACCCTCATGAAGTAAAGCAGTCATCAGTTATCAGCAGTTATCTGATTTATTCCTAAAAAAGGTAAAGATAGGGTGGAGTGCAGCTCATACAGAACAGTTTGTGTGCTGATTGTTGAATGTTCACTATACATTGTTCACATGTACATTGTTCACAGGTACATTATTCACAGGTGTTCTTGTTAAAAGATTAGCTCCCATGTCTGATACACACAGATCAGACTGGTTTTGTTTTAGAGAGATAAACTTATAACATTAGATGCTCACTGCATATTTAACAAGAAACGCTAACTCAGTCAGCTGGGTTTTATGTACTGGATTGATTTGATAAACATCCTATATCCTATTTTTTCAGGTTACACTATACAAAAAGTCATCAGACAAAATAAAAATGAAAAGGCATCACTCAAAGTCCTTCAATCTTGTCATCTCAGATTTTATTTGCTGTAAATATATACATGTATAGTACAGTGGCTAAAACAAAGAAAGCATCAAAGACATTCATATACATTGAGCATAAAGTTGCTTTATATGCAGCTGAAGCGTTGGTTCACACACCTGACCCTAATACACTACCATGGGTGATGAAACTTTTACAAACTTTTGTAAGTATTTTGGTTATAAATCACAGAATACCCAACTTTTAACATTCAATTATTCTTTCCTAAAACAACTTGGTTATAAATATGTCCTTAAATGGGATCAACAAACATTTAAATACCTGGATATACATTTACCAACAGACATTTCATCACTTGCAGGAAAATTTATTATTGCCCATTATTAACTAAAATGAGAAAATATTAGAAGATGGCACTCTTCCATTTCTCAGCCTGAGCTACAGACTTAAAAGCGTAAAGATGAATATCTTCATTTAATATCTTTTACTGTTTCAGGCACTTCCACTGTAAATCACTGGGAAAGAATTTGCAGAAACAGATGGCAAGGAAAAATAGGGTCAAATATAAAACTATAGATAAATATTTAAATATCCTTTAAAGTAGTTTTAAGGATATTTTTGGGCAGCTTAAATCAAGCCCTTATAAATATGTGCTCCTCAAAATTTCAAGCTCGATGGAAAGATATAGAACTTTAGGCCTTTTTATTCACTCCCAGTCAGTTCTGACAGATTTCAAACTGCATGGTAATTCTGACTTCTTCAGATTACCTGTAGTTGCGCAGTTGTTTTGAACATAATATTGGGGTCAAAACGGATATTAATGATTCAATTCTGGTAATATTCTTGAAAGCTTATGCACTTATCAAAGGCGCTATTGATACTTTGCCGTGACATCACATTAGGGGTGTTCTACATGTGTCTCTATGGGTGGAAAGTTCAGCAGGTGCCATGTAGGCACAATACAAACACCAAAGATAGTCTGAAAACTCAAAATACAAAATGGATTTAAATAACACATATTCAGGAGTATGTGGTCGATACAAGCTTTCATGATCCTTTTTAGATGTTTGATTTTCAACAAAAAAGGTGAGAGATTAATTGAAAAACTGTTGGCTAATGCTAGCTTGTAATTGTAATTTTAACAGCACAAATCCTTTCACCTGTTTCAACCATCAGCTCTTTGTGGTAAGACTGTGTTAAAATAAAGCTCAGATTAAGTCTAACTTGAGTAAGATCTAACAGAGTATTGCCTGTTAACTTCACACCCTCATGTTGATGAAATCAGCTGCAAAGTATCAATTGCTCAATCTTATAATGGATTTTTGACATGCACACACAACAAAAGTTTTTTTTTAAATGGGAGCTAGGAGGAAATCTGTCAGTATCAAATGATGATTGGCTGGAGATGTATGAGTCTCAGAGATGTACAAATTCTCATATTTGGCAAAACTGAAAATGTTTAATGAGCTTTCTTTTTATATAATGCCTTAAGCAAAAGGTCAATTTTGGAGCAGAGGATGCCCACTGTTGGAGACTCGGTTTGTGAGAGAGCTCATTATCATGTATTTTGGGACTGTGCACAGACTAAAAAAAAAAACATTTTGGTTAGAGCTCCACACAACATCAATCAATGTATTCCATGTTTTTAGTCTTTATTTAAGTCATTTTAATAACCAGCAGCATAAAAATAAATATCTATAATATTTTTACATCAGCTGCTAAAAAGGCAATAGCAAGGCGATAATATCAGAATGGATAAATATTGTAATGGATGTAATGACATATCTAGTAGAAGCAATTACTTTCTCCATTCATCCGGGAAAAAATGCTTTTGTAAAGGTCCTATATTACACAAAATTGACTCTTATGGGGTTTAAGCCATGCTATAATATCTCCTCAAAAACATACTTGGAGTTGTGTTTTGTTTCATTTACACATGTTTGAGTAACACTTTATTATTATCTCCAAAGCCTAAAATCTCTGTTCCACCTTGCGATGTAATGAAGCATTAACCTTTACTTTTTGTTCAGTAGCGATCAAATCATCTAAATGATTCTAATGAAGGTGTATGAAGATGGGGAAAAAAAAAAACAGTGGAGCACTTCCTGTATTACCACATGACACAAGGTTTTCTATTTGAGAGAGAACTGAGCCTACATATGCAGGATTTATGTGCTAAATGTGTCAATAAAGCTTCTTCTTTTTTATTATTATTATTATTATTATTATTATTATTATTATTATTATTATTATTGTATTTTGCAACAAAGGCCACACCACAAAACCAAAGTTGGGTTTTGTGGTGTGGGCATGCTTCAATTTTACGATAATGATCCAAAACATACATAAAGATCTACTCAGATTAGACTTACTTTGGTAACAAAAGACTTGTCCTCCCTATACCAGTCTCATGACCTAAATCCTATCAAACTTAAAGGAACTGTATGTAATATTTAGATTTTCAATTTCATAAACCTATTTGTGTCCCCAGATATGAGGTAAACGGGTTAAAAATAAATATAGCTTTTACTGATGACAATTGGAATGCTGATTTATTCTTAATTACAAATGTCCCATTTATTTATGTTATAATTTGGTGTTTTGATTCTCAAGACTATTATCCAATCAGAAAGCAGAATGAGCATGACTTGAGTCTCTCCTTTGGGTTGTTTCAGTGCTGAATTAAACCTCTTTCTCATCTGAATTGTCACTATCTCAGCACATGCAGCCAATCATTAATCAGTGCTAGTGCAGCCTCTGCAGCTCTGCAGAGCTTTCACATGAGGCTTTTTGGGGAAAAATCTGTGTCCTCTATATGCAGGACGAGGCACTGACAACCCAGTTCAGAGATTGTAGTAGCTTTTTTAAAGCGGTAAGACCACATGTTACACCCTAGAAGTGTTCATCAGTATAGACCTCATAATATGAACAATCTATGAAGGTTCAGCATTGAGGAGTGGTCTTAAACTTGAGTATCTCCAGTCCAGTTGGATGATGACACTCTTCTAAAATGCTGCATCCTCTGGCTCACTACTGTTACCATGGAAAACCTTCAGGGCAAGTTAGGCCTGCTTTGTGAAGTAATTTTAATATATAAAGTATTTAGCTAAAGCTAAAGTCTGGCTTTCTCAAACATAGTACTCCAGGCCATGAGCAGGTTATTTAAGGTTCAAATCCAAAAACTTTAATTTTTATCTTCTTTTAAAATTCACAAACACAATAAGTTAGTAGATATATTCATCCTGTTGGCATGTTTGGGCTGCTAGCTGCAAGCCAACATCAGAACTATAAGCAGTTTTGGTGTCACATCAGGGAGACTCACCAGAACAGAACCAAAGAAAAAGCAGAACAGGGAGAAGCTAAAAGAAGCTATATCAGATCACTGTTAAAGGAATAGCCACGATATGGACTGGGATGGGCCACAGGTTACTAGATCAGTTACTTCAGAGACCACCGGGCAACAGGAGGCGTGGTCTGACTGACCTGCCAGCTCTGTCAGCCTGACCATGCCTCAGAAAATAACAGCAGCTGATATATATGAAACGTCACCAGACCAGTGACAGTTCTGAAGATGGCTAGCAGCTAGCACCCAAAACATGTTGACAAAAAATAAATACATTTCTAAACTTCTTGTCTTTAAAACTAAGGTAAGGTACAAGTTGAGGTGCAGCTACTGCTGTCTCACAATGACTGCTCTTTCTGCCCTCATGTAAAAGTGCTCAAACAGATGCTCTGTGGCAAAGCAGTGCTGGGAATGTCCCAGTGTTCATGCTGCTGTGTGTGTCTGTATGTGTGGTTAGAGCTCGCGTGCCTTCTCCCTGCCCTCTGCCCTTCATGGCGCCAGCTCCACTTCCCCTCAGCTCCAAACATCTGGTGTCTGGGACACACACGCTGAGTGCTGAACAAGGAAACAGCCTTGAGCTGCTGCTCTCCATACCACCTTTATATTCTGACAAAATGGCTACGATTAGGATTACATTTTAAGTACAGATTAAGAGAGTTCTTAAATTTGCAACTGATTTTAACACAGACCTCTCTCCACACTCATCTTAGTGACTACTCATAGCACTATGACAGCTATTTGAAAAGTGAAGTGAAAATGTAAATACTTTTAATCTTCTCCTGCATTCTTAACCCTCTTACCCCCAGTCTTTGTCATTTGTCCCCTTTCCTCTGCCCCCTGTTCTCCAACAACATTTCACAGCCCTGGGGCATCCTTAAAGGGCCTCTGTTACACTATGATCTATGTTATAATGTTTCCTCATTACACAGTTGTGTTTTGTTTACATTCACACACATTTAACACACAAACCCAGTATATTTAGGCTTCTCTGAGTTCTTCTCGTAAACACAAAACACTCTGTTCCACTTTGTGATGTCATTTGGTAATTTAAGAAATGTTCCACCGTGTTTTTAAACTCCATGTACCTTCACTAGAATCATTTGGTTCATTTCAGCCCTGGAGTTGCCAATCTCTACTGAACTAAAGGTAAAAGGAGCTATTAACTTAAAACTACCACTTTATGACGTTATTTATCTACATCTCTAAAGCATTTTGGGCTTTAGAGATGTAGACAGACTAATAAGAAAGGTTTATTCAAACATGTGTGAATGGAACAAACCACGACTCTGGGTATTTTTTTGGAGATAAAAGCACTATAACATGGCTTAAAGCTCACAATAATCCATTTTGTGTAATTATAGGACTTTTAAGAGAGCCTTGCTGACGATAAGTGACTACATTCTCATGCTGCTGTTGAGGCGTGACCTTTGACACAGGGATCCATGTTCTTAATAGTGAGATGAGGACAGTGAGGACTGGACCTTTTTCTTCTTGCTGCGGCCCTCGGCCTGCAGGGTGTGGGTGCACTGCTCCACACAATGGGAGAAGCTGCGCTTGTTCTGCTCTGAGCTGTAGTCCAGCTCGGCCAGCTGAGCCAAGGACAAGATGTAGTTACAGGCGATGCGGAGAATGGCCAGCTTGGACAACTTCTGACCATAGGAGTAACATGGCACCTGTCAGCACAGCACTCAGCTTTATTATTCCAATACTTTAAAATAGATTATATACAGTAGGTAAAATTGGTTTAGGGCATGTTTACATTTTTTCTCTATAGATTTGTAAAAGTGCTTTGACATTCAGTTTTGACAAATATTGGTAACAAACCACACATGCAAAGAAATTAACCAATGGACCAAGGTCCATAAATGTTACTAACAAAGGAAATGCAAATGAAGTTGTTTACTAGGTGCTGCCAGATTTATCACAGCTATGAGAGCAAAAACTGTGTGGTACGTACAGGAGAGACATGTGCAAACTTTTTACACAGGATGTAAAAAGTTTGTGCTGTTTTCAGAGCAGCACTAATAAAATATAAACTGTTTACCTGTGACATTTTGAATCCCATAAGTCTTCCACTGAACTAGAGCACTTCACAGTAGTTTATTAAACTGGACTTTCACATGTCTGTCCCATTTCCTGAAGTGGAGACTGTGGAGTATCATACAGAGATCCTGAATGAGGTGCATCCCTGTCCCTGCACCGCTCCCATGTCACAGACAGGCTTTCGAGCATGTATAACGCTGTTCAACCTACACTTCAAAGTTTTCATGAATCCCCATTAGATGACCCTTGATCTAAACACTTTGTGACAATGTCCAGAAGTAGGGAAAAGTGAATTTACTCAACACATGACTTCAACAATTCAATAGCCCATAGGAGAAGAGGCACGTAAACACTCGCTGAATGCTCACGCTTACATATCATTTTTGCAGCAGAAATAATATGAGCACTCCCCCATGGTAAATCACTCACGCTCACAAAACTCACAATCTATTTTTGATTTATATTTGTAATTTAGCACCTGGAATGATAACTGATAACTTAGTGGTGAAGTTAAGTGATGAAACTTCATAATGTGAGGCACAACAACACAGCCAATAAAATTCTAAAGAAAATCAAACTAGATTGGCCCATGCAATCGCCACAACTGAATCCAATAGGAAACCTAAGGAAATCGAAGCCCACAAAACTGAAATATTTTGTGTGTAAAAATGGAGCAAAGTTCATATCAGAGCAATTTGCATGTGTAATGCATGTGCATTTTTTTGTCCAATCACATCATTTCACATTATTATAACATTTCAGTCGCTAAGGTTGGATTTCTTTAGTGTGGACAACTCCAGTTCTTTTGAAAATTGAATGTCAGTAGCACCTTTAGAACTATAACATGTCCAATACCCATTTTAGATCTATAGTAAAGTATAAAGTAGTGCCCCACCTGTTTTCTGAGGGCCTCAAAGGCAGCACTAATGGTGTGCACACGCGTGCGCTCCCGGGCATTGGCCAGTAGCCTCCTGGTCTGCTGGATGGCCTTCACCTCTGGACCATGGATGCCTGTTTCTGAACAAGGCCTCAGCCGCTGACATTCCTGCCACATACAGAGTGTACTGTTAACATGCACTCTAGTACTATGAGGTATCTGTACATACATTTTGCAAGTGTCTAACAAGTTTCTATCAAGCCCAGACCTTAGGTGATGGAGAGTTGTGCTCAACCTCCTCCTCATACTGAGGCCTGAATGTTGTCTGACTCAGGGGCAGTTCCTGGTGGCTGCTGCTGAAAGAGGACCTAGGCCCCACCCGGAGCCGGCTGCAAAGGGGCTGGGAAATTGCTGTTGGCCAGTGGGGGATCTCAACATGAGTGAAGGCAGAGGTGGATAATCCCCCTTGGGCCAGAGGGTTGGAGCTGCTGTCCTCTCCTGTGTCGGAGCTATGAAAGAGTCTCCTGGGCTCACGTGCCTTCCTCTTAAACTTTTTGTGGGTGTCTGAGGCGGCTAAGGCACACTCGCTCATGGGGCCACTGAGCTCATGTGGGTTCTTCATTTCAACAGGTTTGAAGGTTTTTGGTGGATGTCGCAATTTGAAGTTTTTTGTGTGTGTGCCACACACTTATTAAATCAGCAGCATTTCTGCAAAGAAAATAAATGATAAAACAGGTCCTCTCTAATACACAGCAATTCAAAGCATTTTCAAAACATCATAATTCTTATTCTTATGAGGTTAAACCGAGGGGGGTAAAAGTCCATTTCAAAGTCAATGTAATTTTGTGTCCTCTGATTGGATTCAGATAGTTCACCAGCTCAAATAAGCTTTTAATGGAATTAAAAGGCGTTAAATATGCAAAATAATGCCTATGGTAAACTTTTGAAAATATTTTTCTTCAAAAAACAGCTTATCAAAATAGTGCCTCATCTTTTTCTCAACTCCACCAGACATGTTCAAAAGTCTCTTTAATATTACCTTTGTGCTGAAGGCAGCAACACACAGGCATTCTTATTGTAACATAAATTACAAGTTAAAATTTGACTCGGATAGTAAATATGTGTTTGTGTATCTGAGTTCACAATAATTTAATTATGTCTGGAAATATGCTTATTTTAGAAAAGAAATTTGTTCAGAATGTTTCATGCATTTCTGTACAGCTCAGACTCGACATAGATAATCTAAACATAACTCTCAGAAATGTAGAATGAAAAAAAAAAAAAAACACGACTCGCGACTCTCAAGACTCATCGACAGCGATATAACTACTGTAGTTCTATCCCTTTATAAGTGTGTGTTCAGCTCAGATTGTGTAGACAGGACAGAAGGCTGCTCTGGTCTGGGACAGCCTGTTGCTTTAATTCTGTTGCAGCTCTGCCATGGCTCCAGTCTGTCTGCATAGCAACCTCCTGACTAAACTTCAGTCAAGCTGTGGAATCATCTGAGACTCTGCTCCAGATCTGCTACAGTGACTCTATGAACACAAGGACTCTATGAACACACGTGTGTACAGAGGCTGTTTCAGTGGTTTTCTGTGTATAAAGTGCACTGTTCATAAGTTACAGCTGGATAAGGCACTGGCTCCATTCAGTCTACACAACATAACACAAGCCACAACAGAACAGCTGAGAACAGGCACAAAACTCATCGCAGCATGTGTGGTCATGGTTACCTGTTCAAAGTGCTGAAATTCGGGTGCATTAGGGTGTCCCTTCGCAGAAGTGGAGAGCTCTGGTCCACTCCAGCGTAGTCTGCCTCGACAAATATGCGGTCTGTGCTAAACAGAAAACGCGCAGTGCAAAGAACTGCCCGACTGGCGTCTCTCTGGCGTCTCTCTGCTCTCAACACAGTGAGAGTGTGTGTATGTATGAGAGAGCAAAAGAGAGAGACTGAGACTGAGAGAAAGACTAAATATGCGTCCGTCTCCTCTCACCACAGTAAGAGTGTGTGTATGTATGAGAGCGCAAAAGAGAGAGACTGAGAGACTGAGACTGAGAGAAAGACTAAATATGCGTCCGTCCCCTCTCAGCACAGTAAGAGTGTGTGTGTGTCTATATGAGAGAGAGACTGAGAGAAAGACTGAATAGGGAGAGTGAGAGACTAAATACACATTTCAACGTTGTTGTTTGTTTTAGATAAAGACAAAAAGAGAGGTAGAGAGACAGAGAGAGAAGCTATAAAAGTGTTTTTGGTAATATAATATATTATTATAGTTGTGGTTATTTGTGTAATTCATTATAGAGGGTCGTGGATGCTTCTTTGGCACAAACAGCAGAAGGCAGCCTTGAGACGCTCACACCAAAATCTGATTATTATCTGATGTCTGGAGATTAACAACAACAATAGTTTAATTTTTTTTTTTTTTTTTTTATGTAAGTGATGATTTCACTGTTTACGTTTTAATTCTCTTAACTCCAAAAGTCTGAATAATCATGTAATCATGGCCAGTGTTTAAAAAGCACATATGGAATCTGTGGCCGTAAGGACGTAAGCAGGAAAATTAAGATTCTCTCAAATGTATCAGTAATAACACTTCTGAACTTACACAACGTCTCAAACAGAATGACATTTAAAAGAACATTCATCTTTACAAATTAAATCAGTAATCACCAAGACCTTTTTCAATTCAGTAAAGTGCATCAAATATGTCTTTAGACATTTTGGCTTTTTCTCTTTAGTTATTTTATAATATTAAATATTTATTCAAAATGAATTCACATTTTGTACAATATTCTCTCACCCTTTTCACCCATTCTGTTCTGAACAAGAGGTTTATGTGTCTATTTTGACTCTAGAGAGATTCTGAATCTCAGTGGAACTTTGTTAGATAAACGTGAACATGTGATGAAGGTTTTTAACTACTGAAGATTTGTGTCAAATTTGATGGCATTATGATGAGAGCTACCAAAATATAGAAAAGAGTTAAACAGATGAGCTGGTCAGACAGGTTCAGAGGAGACAGTGGAGTTAGATTTTGTCAGTCTCTTCTTGTAACTCGGCCAGCGACACACAGGGCAGCAGTGCTGGCCCTCGGCCAGCCACACCACAATGCAGCTCTGGTGGAAGGCGTGGCCGCAAAAGAGACCCATTAACAGCTCTCCATTCACAAAGTTTTCTAAACATACAACACACTCTGAGCAGTGGAGAATGTCATGGGGCCAAACAGACCAATCACAGAGCTGGGGGGCATCATCATACTCAGAGTCAGAGGTCCTGTCCAGACAGACCTGCTCCTCTGGAGCTCTATTTTGACCATATACACACACTGAACTTGGAGCACTTTTAAACTTCCAGACAGGCAGAATTTTCATATAATCAAGGTTCACAAGTGGACGCAGCCAAAGATCAGGAAAAGCTAATCGTTCAAATAAGAAATTGGTATCCTCATCCCATTCCGAATGGTCAGACTGGTGCAGGGAGGTGATGGGGTGGAGCAGGTAGGAGCTATACCAGTCCCACAGACTGGCTAACCACTCTAGGTTTGTGCTGCTGTCCTCCAAGCTTCTTCTGCTGCAGCGGCGCTTCTTCTCAAAGTAGTCCACTAACAGGCCATGGGCCAAGTACGTGGACAGGAAGAGCGCTGGGTGAGACGAATAGAAGGTCCAGTCAGATCGCACTAAACTGACGAGCTGTGTGGTGTCAGCATAGCGCAGCAGCTTCAGGCTGTAGCTATAGAAGGTGTCCAGGTAAGGCAGCTGCAGCAGAGCCTACAACAGATACAGGATTCATCAGAGCAGTATTTGGCCACTGAATTGGATGGCAGGTTTTCATGCATTTCAGATTACTTAGTTTGGTGGGACAATGTTAATTATGGTCAATATGAATCATTATTTTAAGTAATTGCAAGTCTGAAGAAAAGTTGGAAAAAGAATGTGTGTGTTGTCACCAGACTAATAATGCAACCAAAAAGCCATTCCAAGTTCAACTTAATGAGACAAAGTAGGTGTGATACATAAATATATATAATGTATTTATTTATTTGTCTTTAGTACAAATATTAAACCTTATGTGCCTCAATGTACTGCATTGCCTCACCGAATGGGTCTACTCCAAAAAAGGTGTCCAAATTCCTAACGGGGCCAGTTTCCAAAAGTGTGCAGAGCCATTTTGATCAATTTGGCCACTCGAATGTGATTTTTTTTGCAGACCTTATTTTTGTGCAAATTATAGTGAGTTTTTGGCAATGTTCACACCTTCTATCTGCAATCTGAACAATTTCAATATCTTTACATGATGAGGTTGTCCTTGGCCTTTCTCATGGGACTACAATGGAGGATGTTTGTGATGCTGCAGCTAAAACAGTTCAATATAGGGTATATGTGTAAATGATGGACTTCTGCCAATTTTCAACCAATTCCCTGAAATTGTTTTCTTCCCACAGTGATCCCTCTATTGACTAACACATTTCATAAGGAGGACCTTGAGGATTCCACAGACAAACCATACACAATGGGGTACGGGCCTGATATTTTGAAGGATCATATAAGGGAACTCCATTAAAATATATATATTTTTAATACCCATATTAAATCTGAGCTGATCTTTCTAGGGAAGGCTTTTGCATGAATCATCCCTGCTGTGTGACATATATGTATCTAGGCTCATCTAGAGTATAAGAAAGTGTAGAATGTTAGCAAACTTCCATGCAAGTCATTAAAATTCTAGATTAATAGCACTTATGTAGTGACTGCTGAAAAATTACCTCAGTGCATTCAGACCAACTCACATCTGATCAAAAATTGTTGTGAGAATGGAGCTTTCACATGCAAGCAATGTGTTAGCTCCTGAAAAAAATGTTTTTCTTGCCAGACCATTGTAAAAATTTGGAATATTTATTTTATATTTAAGCCTCATGTTCATTGATGTGGACCAATTTTGAAATCAACCAAGAATAACAGAAAAAAAGCAAAGCTAGTTGGTGCCTACATGCCTCATAGACAATACTTATTCGGCCTGCTACAGCTGAAATGTTATCTGATGATGATAATTGGTAATTATTGCACCTAAAATATTGTTCCCTATATCATTAGTGAATGACAAGTTGATATAGTAATTACTGTGAGAGGCCCAATGGAAGACCTCTTGTTTGTCTAAGCGTAGATGTTTTTGGTACAGTAATATGGGTTGTCTTAATGTACCCTAATTCAATGGCCTGGTCCAAAAAAGCCTCTCCAAATTCCTAAAGAAATCACATTCCAGATGGCCCTGTCGAGGCATTTTGTTTTACACATGCACAATTGTAACCAAAATGTTAGTGCTTCTAATGCAGGCTTTGACCAGTGCACACTGCTGTTTGGGGACCTATGGGAGGATATCTATATAGTATTTGTAGTAGTACAGCAGAACACACAACTAAGATATTTTATTGTCACTAAACTATTCCTTGCCAACAGAAACTGTAGTTGGATTCGAGAAACTGCATACCAGAACTGGAAGCCATGACACCAGAAGGATGGAGTTGTATGTTCCAAGTGTTCGGATTAGAACCACAAAGCGCTTGACAGTAGCTCCCTGAGACACAATAATGTATACAGTTCAACAACTGATACAAGAAATGGTTATTGCAAAAGAGAATTGAAGAAAGTAGCGGAAACCTGTGTGATGAAGAGGTCCATCCAGGCCAGCAGGTTGATGAGCAGCAAACTGAGCACAAACAGGTCATTGACTTCAGGCTGAACTGAGCGCAGAAACGTATCCATAGCTGACACAGAGAGGAACTCCCCAGGGCTGAAGCACAAACAAATACATTGGTTTTAAAATCATATTACCCATCCATCAATATCGCTGGGGCAACCCATCAGGAGCAGTCAGTGCCATGGCCATAGCCCTCCAGATCTTGAGATAGGCTTGATTACGATTTTACTTTTAGTACTTATAGTAGTTTTTTGGATTGATGGGGAAATCTGGAGTGTCTAGAAAAACCTCACCCAAACATAGGGAGAAACATACTCCACAAATCAAGGCCTGGGCGACCCAGGAGTCGAACCCAGAACTTCTTGTTGTGAGGCATGAGACCTAGCCACCGTGCCACTATTATCTTGTTCAAAAGTGTGACATGGCAAAGGAGAGTGTAAATGATGGGCATATTAATCTTCTGTTTATTAAAAGTATAAACTTTTTCAGTGCAATATGTTTTTTAATGTACAATTACACTGGAGTTAGGAAATATTAGCAATGTCACTAATGCTGCTTTTCAGTTGCTTGGAATGTCTCCTAGAGCTACTAGTACATAATAAAAACGCAATCATATGTATAAGTCAACAGTATCGTATGTCCCTAAACCTACATTTTCTATCAATGTGCAGTCCCTATCAACATTCCAGGCAGAGGGATGCAAGAAAGTCTGAGAAATGCACTAATTTCCTCATTGTGTTTGTGCCCATACTGTTGTAACGTCCTCAAAAAATAACTTAAGCATGAAAAACCTCTGCAGTTGATATATCCTAGAGTTTATACCTTTTTCCATACCAGTATATCCCCTCAGGCATCTTTAGGATGTAGGCAGGACTGCGGGTCACACCTATCTCAGCCAGTCTGCTATGGTTCTTCCAATGGCAAATGTTGACAAAGATGAACTTTATGCGCCCAGTGAACCTTACTGAGAGAGAGGAGAAGAAGGCAGGCGGCTGCGGAAGGTGAGCAAACAGGAACATTTTGACAGTATGGTCTGAGTACCACTCTTGCAGCAGCTGCTCAGAGCGGTGCAGGGTGTGGATCTGCTGTGCCACCTGCCCAGTAACCCAGTGGGAGAGGTGTTCTGTGTCTGAGTACTGCCCACGGTATTCCTTCAGCATCACCTTCCCTTTGGAGGCAGATGTCTGAGGGACAGACATGATGAGAGTAGAGTGATGCCAGCCACGCCTCATACATGACCTGGAGAGACATCAGGCACTTGCATTAAATGCTATTCTTCTAACCCTGGTGTAGAACTGGTTTCAGGGGCTACATACGTTATGTGTACAAAAGAAATAAACAATAATAAATATATGTCCCATGTGTATCACCTGTGATCATTGGAGCAGTTAAATATTCCAGTTCTGATGCCAAACTGAGAAACTTTCTTCACCATCTTCCTCCAACTGTACTGACTGAGCAGTGCCTCTCTGCCTTGAGCAACCACCTAGGACATACATATACAATACATATGCTGTAGTGTATGTGTTCAGATCATTTTATCCAAATCTGCCATTTAGTTTTACATGTGTTTTTCCTTTTTGCAAGATAATGTGATTGTGGTGTGGCTCAATGGTAATAGTACTCGTAAATCAATCTAAAGGTTGGAGGATCAATTCCCACTTGTGCTGTGCACTGCGCCACTGTGTCCTTAGGAAAGACACTGGAAAAGCCAATGGCGTTGGTTGGTAGCCTTGCTTACTGAGTTAATATTCTCCTAGGGAATAGGATATAAACTGCGGCTGTTTTAGAAGAGCGAGTGTGGGTTTGAATGGGTGAAAGTGAGATTTTTTTTTAATAGTCCTAACATTTGGTTCAAAATACATTTTGTGTAAATGTAATCTTTACTGCTAAATAAATGTAGCTCTTTTTTTTATTTAATTCTTGTGTTTCTCATTTATCTCAGTTCAGGGGTGAATTCTAAAGCTTTGGTTATCAGTACCTTCCCAAACCAGGGTGCTACTGTTCAACTAAATTTCAGCATTAACATTATTATTTATTTTTAGAGAAGGTGAGCCCTCTTATTCTACATCCCAGTAAGTAGTACGGGCGTTTTACCTGAACCAGCCAGATGCCATCTTTTGTGTCCTCCACTAACTCATAGAAGTGTAGCTCTCCACTGAAGTGAGTGGTACCACTGTCGCCTTCAGGATGTTCCTTCTCCTTCTTTATGGCAGAGTACAACTCCCCCTGCGACAAATCCCCTAACAGAACAGAATGAAAACATTTAACAACATAAAAGGCATGAAACATCCATCACCCAAGTGTTCCTGATACGAGTCAGAAATACAAGTACTCAATTAGTCTATACTATACTACTATAGCATTTTTTCACTAACTTTCAAAGTTAGAGTTTTTGAATAGGCCAGAAAAAGGCAGAAAGAGACTTAACAGAGTCTGCAGCCTGGTTGGTCCACAGAGGTAGGCACTGCTTTGGGAGAATTCTGAATTTTGTAGGTCAACCCTCATCCAATAAGTTTATATAAATTTATTTAAGTTTTTGTCCCATTATGAAATAGACACTACTGTAGTCTACTGTATGTACTGTATTTAAATATTAAATGTATACCATATGACAATCAAATAACTTTTTTTTTTACCTCTTAGGGGTAATTTAAATATGTCAACCCTTTCATGGATGCATGTATTTCCTTTGTGAAATTAATAATTATAGATTTCTACAAGAAAAAAAAAAGTAAAACCTGTCCCAGGCTGAGACATTAAAAAACACCATTGATCACCATTAAATCAAGTTTCAATCAAATTAAATAATAAATGTAAATGTATTTATAAATGTGGTGGTGTCATGATGTCAGTTTTCCCTGTCCTCCCGTGCTCTCTCCCCCTCCCCTACCTGTGTGTCTGGAGCTGGGTGGAGTGCCTGACTCCTCCCGTGCACACCTGGGGTGCATCAGCCTAATCACCACCACCTGCTGCTGAGTACAAGAAGGCTTGGCAGTCTACACTCGGGGCCAGACCGTCCGCGTGTAAAACATTCCTGCCTCTACTCGCCCAGCTCCTGCCGCCACGTTCCAGTCCCGGTATCGCTTCCAGCTCGTCTTGTCTCCTGCTCGTCTCGTCTCCTGCTCGTCTCGTCTCCAGCTCGTCTCGTCTCCTTCTCGTCTCGTCTCCTGCTCGTCTCGTCTCCTGCTCGTCTCGTCTCCTGTCCGGTCCTGGTCTCTGGTTTGTCACCCGCTCCCCGCTCTGGTCTTCGTCTGCTCCGCCCGCCCTGGTACCGCACCTGCTTCTATCCCCGTCCTGGTCCTGTCCTGCCCGCCTCTACCTGCACCGCACCCGCCTGACCCGTCTCCCGCTCCCCGGTTCCTGTACCTGCTCTTGTGACCTGTTTAAAGACTGCATTTTCACCGCTGTAAATAAACACTGTTAAAACTGCTCTGGTCTGCATCCTTTGGTCCTATCCGCACCGTTACGACAGAACGGTCTGGCCACTATGGACCAAGCAGGCTCAGATCCGGACCAGACGCGCCGCCTCACGCACTCTCACCCCGAGGCGGTGCTGGGTCAGCACGAACAATCCATTCGAACTCTATTGGAGCTAAATCAGACATTGTCCCAGCAGGTGGCACAGCTTAACCACCAGGTGGCCGCGCTCCTCGTCACCCCGCCTGCTGCAGCTGGAGCGCCACCATGCCTCCCGGAGCCGAGAGGCACGGATCCGGAGCCGTATGCTGGACAACCTCACCTCTGTCGCGGATTCCTGTTCCAGTGCGAGTTCATGTTCCAGCAATGCCCTTCTCGTTTCAGCTCGGGGGCCACCAAGATCCGATATATATGTGGATTACTCCGGGGCAGAGCTCTCCAGTGGGCAGAGGCGCGCCTAATGAAGACGTCTGTGGATAGCCTGGATTTTAATGAATTTGTGTCCACGTTTAAGCTGGTGTTTGACCACCCGCACTACCAGGACAATGCTGCCTCCCGGTTATTGACTCTCAGCCAGGGCTCCAGGACGGTAGCGGATTATTCCATTGAATTCTGGACACATGCGGCGGAGCTGGACTGGACGGACAGCGCGCTGCGGGCTGTGTTTGTGCGGGGCCTGAACGAGACTTTGAAAGATGAATTGGTTTCCCGGGACGAACCCCCCGACCTGCGGACCCTCATCTCCCTCACTCACCGTATAGACAACCGCCTACGGGCTCGTCGCCGAGAGAGACGCCGGTCACCGGCCCCGCCGGAGCCACGCGCTCCCCCGCCCCCGCCGGATGAGCCCATGCAACTCAACAGGACCCTTGTGTCGGCCGAGGAGCGTCAACGGAGGCGTCGTCTGGCCGGGGCTTGCCTCTACTGCGGTGAGCGCGGACATTATGTGGTCACTTGCCCAGTTCGGCCAAAAGGGGGGGCCCACCAGTAGCGCTGGGAGTACTGGTGGGCGAGCAACACATCCTGGACTCTTCTAATAGACTGCGGCTCAGCGCCACCCTGTGCGTTCGCACAGAGACCTTATGCGTTTCCGCCCTTATCGACTCCGGGGCTGAGAGGGACTTTATTGATGCCCAAGTCGCGGAGCAGCTCGGGGTCTACCTGGAGCCCCTCGAACGCCCCTTAAATGCCCAGGGGCTCAATGGACGTTTTCTGGGGCACATCACTCACATCACAGAACCTGTCACCGTGATTCTGTCCGGCAACCACCAAGAGAACCGTCAGTTTCATGTCCTGTCCTCCTCCGCTTCTCCTCTGGTCCTTGGTTACCCCTGGCTACGCGCCCACAACCCTGTTTTCGATTGGGCCAGGGGCGGAGTTTCGGGCTGGAGTCCCGATTGCCACGCCAAGTGCCTTCGGTCCGCCCTCCCTCCGGCCGGGAGGTCCGTTCCTGTCGCTGATCCGTCCCCAGACACCCCCAATCTGTCCTCGGTGCCTGCTGAATATCACGACCTGGGGGAGGTTTTTAGCAAGAGCAAGGCCCTCTCTTTACCGCCCCACCGCCCATATGACTGCGCCATTGACCTCCTGCCGGGTGCCCCACTACCATCTAGCAGGCTATATAACCTGTCTAAACCTGAACGCGAGTCAATGGAGGACTATATCCGTGGGTCCCTGGCTGCCGGAATCATCCGCCCGTCCACTTCACCCGTGGGAGCGGGGTTCTTCTTTGTGGCTAAGAAGGACAAATCCCTGCGGCCTTGCATTGATTACCGGGGTCTGAACAATATAACTGTAAAGAATAAATACCCGCTTCCCTTACTGGACTCGGCATTTACGCCCCTCCACGGTGCGACCATCTTCTCCAAGTTGGATTTGCGGAATGCGTACCACCTGGTGCGCATCAGGGAGGGAGACGAATGGAAGACGGCCTTCAAGACACCCCTGGGACATTTCGAATACTTGGTTATGCCCTTCGGTCTCACCAACGCCCCTGCCGTATTCCAAGCCCTCATCAATGATGTGCTCCGTGATTTCCTTAACCGATTCGTCTTTGTTTACTTGGATGACATCTTGATTTTCTCGCGGTCCCCCCAGGAGCATCACCAGCACGTTCGCCAGGTTCTCCAGCGCCTCCTCGAGAATAAACTGTTCGTGAAAGCTGAGAAATGCGAGTTTCACGCAGAGGAGGTCAGCTTTTTGGGCTTCATTGTGGGGCGGGGCCAAGTAAGAGCTGATCCTGAAAAGATCCAGGCTGTCACTGAGTGGCCCGTTCCTACCAGCCGGAGACAGCTCCAGAGATTTATCGGCTTTGCCAATTTTTATAGACGTTTCATCCGGGATTTTAGTAGGGTTATCTCGCCCTTAACTAAACTCACCTCTCCTGCTTTGCAGTTTGCCTGGTCTC
>NC_047135.1:17013756-17116885 GCF_009829125.3 Periophthalmus magnuspinnatus | reverse complement strand
CTGCTACTACTGCCTCCTTATTTATTATAGCGCACCTTATGTCCTGATCAAGCACTCCTATGGAATCCATTGTGTTTCTACCTACTCTAAAACCATTTTGATAATTTGCAAAAAAAAACGCCAACTTCTAAAGTATAGACAAGTCTATTTGTTACCATTCTCTCCATCACCTTACACATCACCGACGTTAAAGCTATGGGTCTGTAAGATGAAGGAGAGGAGGGATCCTTACCGGGCTTAACTATTGGTATTACAATGGCATGCTTCCAGCTCTTTGGTAATGTCCCCGTCTCCCAGATGTAATTAAAAAGTACCAAGACCTCCTCCAGTACCTCCTCATCCAAATGCTGTAAAAGTGTATAGGTCACTCTATCTTGGCCCGGTGAGGTGTTGGCTCCAGCTTGAATGGCCTCTCGCAGCTCCTTAAACGAGAAGAACTTGTTTATAGAACTCTCCGGGTCTGGCCTACCTGTTAATTTCTATCCTTCTTCCCGCAAGACTTCCTCTTTCAATTTGAGACTTTCTAAGCTTAAAGAATGCGAATTATGCACACTCTGGAAAGCTTTCATGCACATATCTGCTTTTTCTTTGTTAGACACAGCCTCTCTGCTCCCATCCTTTAACACTGGGATTTCTGAGTTAACAACCTTACCTGACATTTTATGGATCCTTGACCAAATCTGTTTAACTGGCATTTTGGGCCTAAGCGTACTACAAAAACCCCTCCAACTCTTTTTTTCTGCCTTAATTACTTTTCTTGCCACTGCACAGCACTTTTTGTATTCAGTTACATTTTCCTGAGTAGGATATTTTCTTAGTTCTTAGAAAAGCTTCTTTTCTCTTTTTAACTGCCGCACTGCACTCTCTGTTCCACCAGGGGACAATAACTCGATTTTTAGGGCTTTTCCTGCATGGGATTGACTCCAGAGCTACATTAATGATCATTGCAATTAAGGACTCAGTCATTTGATCAATGGACCCTTCACTGTTCACTTCATCCAATCTCTTTAATGTGCCCTCCCTAAACTTATCCCAATCAGCCCAGGAAAAATCAAAGCGTGCCACTCTTTCTCCATTATCTATTACTAGAGCTTTTTGCAACCTGGTGACCACTGGATAATGGTCACTACCAATTGTATCTTTCCACACTTTCCATTCTCCTATTCTAGCCAATGCCGGGGAAACAAAGGTCAGATCAAGACAAGACATTTTATTCACGTTACAATCAATACGTGTAGGACTACCATCATTTAAAATAACAAAAATAAAAATTCCTCCAAAACTATCCCATTTGAGTCCCTATCTTGACTCCCCCAGAGAGGATTATGGGCATTAAAATCACCCATCCACACTGTTAAAGTCCCTGTTTTACTGGAAACCTCTTCAAGTTCCTCTAGTACTGTCTCACACGGGTTATACCCATTAATAATATGCATTTTCCCCTCAGTTGTCCATACCTCTTATCAAACATTCAAAAGTTACTTCACTCTCACATTGTTTATACTGAATCCCTGTTTTTATAAAAATTGCACACCCACCCCCAGCTCTATCTACTCGGTCCTTACGAAGGCACTTATATCCTGGAATGGAGAAATCAAAACATGGTTTCAACCACGTCTCCTGAACACATAATATGTCTGGCTTGACGTCAAAAAATATAACAACTTTCTTAAACTCTTACCCATTAGCAATTAAACTTCTTGCATTCCACTGCAGAATACAGACCATAAGAAGGAGACTAAACATCATCAATATTGTCCTCATCATCCCAATCTTCTATGTCACACCCTTCTTCCTCCTCTTCCCTTGACTCCTGCCCTCTCTCACCTGAGTTTTCTTTGCTTGTCGCCTGGCTCCATACCTCGCTCCCTGGCTCGCTCTCGAGCTGGCTCACATGCTGGTTCACATGCTGGTTCGCTCCCACCTGGATAGCTCTCATTGAGTCATACAGCGTCTGAGGAGAGTCATTTTTTAGCCCCAAGAATCTGGCAGCCGCTTCACGCACCGATTTAATGATATCAGACCTTGATTTTTTGTCTCGGGCACCATCAACAATAAATGCTAATAGTGCCTCTTTATTTACAAGAATATCTTGGCTGTTAGGATTAACACTGCTGCCCCCTGCTGGCTCCACTCGAGATGCACTTGCTGCGCCTTGGATGCCAGATTTTCCCTCAACCCTTTTTTAGCTTCAGCATATGAAATTCTCTGCTGATTTCTGACCCCCTGCACTTGTTTTAGCGTTCACAAATTGGCGACACTCTCTAGAAGAAGCCATATGGTTTTCCCCACAATACAACACATAGGCCTTTCAACTTCGCATGCCACTAGATCATGATCCCCTCCACATTTAGCGCAGGCAACACTTAGCCTAGGAAAGATATCAAAAACTGGGGCATTGGGGTTCCCACCCTCACGAACGTTAAACCTTTTAACACTGTCCACACTTCCACCCTTTACATTATTCTGTATTTCCTTCTCAGTCACTTCTGCGCACACTCCATAGATTACTCCTTTGATAACCTCCTTACTTTCAACTACTGTAGCATCAACTTTGTGTCCTGCAATCGTTATTTTCCTCACTTTCCCACTTTGATCCTTATCTTTACAGGTAACCAGAAGTGCCCCACTTGATAAGACTCGAGCATCCAGCCCATCACCATATTTTTAAGAGATTCAACAACCTTAATCGGATTTACACCTCTAAAGCCTCCCCCTTTTAGCTTGAAAATAACTTTAAAATCCTCTGTAGCTTTTACAATTTTCATTGACCAATCAGAGTCTTTTTCAAGTGAGGTATCTGCTCTTTCCCTTTTTCCAGCCATTCTGCCTCCCCTTTCCCAAGAAAGAGTGGCCATCCAACCTTCCTCCACCCAGCACCTACTGGTATTTGAGTTTATCCAAGCTCAAGAAACTATTAAAGCCGACGCGATTAACCAACTACCCAAACAAATTCAAATTTCCCGCTTCCTCGCTGCGACACTCCACCGAGCTCACCCACTCCCCTACGCCATGTCAACTGCTGCGTGCGTTTACGTTAACGCACTGTCGCCACGTCTGTGGCTTTCACAGCACAGCTGCATTTATACTGAGACAAGATTACACACAGGTGGACTCTTTTTAGTAATTAAATCAACATTCACTTTCCAAAATCATCAGGCAACTTCTAAAAGCAATTAGTTGCATTCAAGAAAAAGGGGGCTGAATACTTTTGTACGCTGCACTTTTAAGTTTTTTATTTTTAAGAAATTTGGAAATCTTGTAATATCTTGTAATATTTCCTTCCACTTCTCACTTTGCCATTTTGTGTTGTTCATTTACATAAAATGCTAAGAAAATTTGTGGTTGTGATGTGACAATATGTGGGAAAAGTTCCAGGGGGATGAATACTTTTGCAGGCCACTGTATAGTCTCATTTGGGGCTCAGGGATTTGAAAAACAGCTGGTTAAATCTTGTCTTCAATGTCCCATTTGTTAATTCTGGTCTAGATCAGTACTTTTTGTCACAGTTTTAGTCAACAAAAATATATGTAATTTTACTGTTAGTTTACAGAGTCAAAACACCAACACAGTTCTGAAAAAAACTTTATTAGACATCCCTTGTTTGATAGTAAGCAGTATTGTATTGATAGTATCACAGTTAGGCAGGAAATTGACCATTTGCTCAGTTTGATAAACACAAAAAAGTGCTCCTTGGGATCTAATAAGTATTTAATTCAGTATGGCCTATTTAAAAAAATAAGGCTACACATTCATCCACTAATGTATTAAAAGATTGAATGACAAGTTAATAAAATCTAGTTTGTAATGTAATTTTGAAAACACAATGTGGACAAGACAGAGAAATTAGTATATTTTAAAGGTTAACTATGCAACATTTTGGGTGGAGGATCTGGCACCTCCTTGTCTTTAAGGACATGACCAAATCTATGTATGGAATCCAGCGGTCTCAATTTCATACCTCAGTTATGAAATGCAAAGAAAATCCTAGAAATTGAAATATGTAAAAATATATTTAGGTTAGCTCTCATTTTGGCCAGGTTTAGACCTGGTCTAGACCTGGTCTAGACCTGGTCTAGACCTGGTCTAGACCTGGTTTAGACCTGGTTTAGACCTGGTTTAGACCTGGTTTAGACCTGGTTTAGACCTGGTTTAGACCTGGTATAGATCTGATGTAGACCTGGTGTAGACCTAGTTTTGACCTGGTTTAGGCCTGGTTTAGGCCTGGTTTAGACCTGGTTTAAACCCAGTTTAGACCTGGTATAGATCTGGTTCAGACCTTGTTTAGACCTGGATTAGATATCGTTTTGACCCAGTTTATACTGGTTTTGGACCTGGTTTAGACCTAGTTTGATCTGGTGTACACCTGGTTTAGACCTTCTTCATACCTCGTCCCATCAGACAAGCAAAGATGGTCATCACCATTTTGGGGTTCACCTCCACTATGTCTTCAGGCAGAGCATAAACTTTGGCACCGATTTTTCTGGCCATAGAGATCGCATATCTGAAAGAGAAAGCAGCTCTGAATGAGAAACTGCACAATGTACAATATTTTTACACTAATTATTTCTACATCATGAAACCTGCCACTGGGTGAGAACTGTTTGTGCAATATTTCATAATCAAAGTTGATGTTTAAGAAAATATAACAAAACAATTAAGATGGTGCATTGAGAGCATGTGCCTCTATGGGAGATTTACTTTTTTACTTGAAATCTTATGATCCACAACTGTTGAATCTTATCATTATTTGTGATTGATTGACTCTACAAACTTGCCATATTAATTTTATTGGTTAGTTCTTTTAATTGACAACTATCACGTCCTCGGTGTTGAATAATAGCACCACTTTCTGAAGATACTGTAAAAAACAATTTTACTTTTGTTTATTTATGCTGACAAAGAAGACAGTGAACTTTGCCCAGCAATTACCAAGATAGTAACCATGAACCTGTGGCCTAAAACAGCAAATTTCACCATAGAATTCTGACCTGGCCTCCACTCTATAAATAACCCTGATTCAACTTAAATCATGTATTGTCATACTTGGCGTTGGACAGCTTGTCTTCATCCGTCAGATCATCTCCTCTTTTAGCCAGGTCAAAGTTGATACTGGAGGGCTGGATGGCATCGATTAGGTCCACTATGGGCTCACTGCTGCTGATCCCTGAGTCCTGTGAGATATATATATATATATATATAAATATAAAATGACCATCAAATGTGGCATATACCAAGGAGATGCACTTTCCTCACTGTTGTTCTGCATAGGCCTGAACCCCCTCAGCCAAATCATCAACACTGGCTATGGATACTGACTCAGGAATGGAGCCACCATTAGTCACCTCCTCTATATGGATGACATCAAGCTGTACGCTAAGAAGGAGCAAGACATCGACTCACTGATCCACACCACCAGGATCTACAGCACAGACACTGGAATGTCATTCGGGCTTGAGAAGTGTAGCCAGATGGTGACAAAGAGAGGGAAGGTAGTCCACACAGAAGGGGTCTCCCTCCCAGAAGGAACAATAGACACTGAGGACAGTTACAAGTACCTTGGTATCCCACAAGCAAATGGCAACAAGAGGAAACAAGGAAAGCAGCCACGGCCAAATACCTCAGACGAGTAAAGCAAGTCCTAAAGAGTCAGCTCAATGGAACAAAACCCAGGCAATAAACAGCTACTCCCTGCCAGTAATCAGATACCCAGCAGGAATCATAAGCTGACCAAAGGAGGAGAAACAGACCACAGATGTTAAGACCCAAAATCTCCTGACCATGCATGGCGGGTTCCATCCCAAATCCAGCACCCTGAGACTGTACGCGAGCCATAAGGATGGAGGCCGAGGACTAGTGAGTGTGAGAGCTGCAGTCCAGGATGAAACATTCAAGATCCATAAGTGCATCAAGGACAAGGCCCCAACAGATGATGTGCTCAGCGAATGTCTCAGACAGTGGAATGCAGAGGAAGAGGTGCTGGTGGAACCATCATGGAAGGACAAGCCCCTGCACGGGATGTACCATCAGAACAGAACTGGAGTGGCTGATATCAAGAAATCCTACCAATGGCTTGAGAAACCTGGACTGAAGGACAGCACAGAGGCTCATCCTGGCTGCACAGGAACAGGCCTTGAGCACCAGAGCGATAGAGGCCCACATCTACCACACCAGACAAGACCCAAGGTGTAGGCTGTGCAAAGAGGTCCCTGAGACAATCCAGCACATAACTGCAGGGTGTAAGATGCTGCAGGGAAAGCATACATGGAGCGGCAAAACCAAGTGGCGGGCATAGTGTACAGAAACATCTGTGCAGAATACAGACTGGAAACCCCAAGGTCAAGGTGGGAAACACCTCCAAAGGTAGTGGAGAATGATCGAGCCAAGATCCTGTGGGACTTCCAGATACAGACTGACAGAATGGTGATGGGGAACCATCCAGACACTGTGGTGGTGGATAAACAACAGAGCAAAGCCATTGTGGTGGACATCACAGTACCAAATGATGGGAACATCAGGAAAAAGGAACATGAGAAACTAGAGAAATACCAGGGGGTCAAAGAAGAGCTGGAGAAGACCTGGAAGGTGAAGGTATCATCGGAGCACTCGGGGCAGTGACCCCCAAACTGGAGGAGTGGCTACATCTCAGTCTAGAAAAGTGCCGTACTAGGAACAGGAAAGATACTGCGTAGAACCCTCAAGCTCCCAGGCCTCTGGTAGAGGTCCTGAGAGTGGAAAAGAGGGGATGAGACCACCCGCGGAGGGTGAGGAGGAGATTCTATCTATCTATCTATCCATCCATCTACTCACCTGAAGGATTATTAGGAACACCATACTAATATGGTGTTTGACCCCCTTTCGCTTTCAGAACTGCCTTAATTCTACGTGGCATTGATTCAACAAGGTGCTGAAAGCATTCTTTAGAAATGTTGGCCCATATTGATAGGATAGCATCTTGCAGTTGATGGAGATTTGTGGGATGCACATCCAGGGCACGAAGCTCCTGTTCCACCACATCCCAAAGATGCTCTATCGGGCTGAGATCTGGTGAATGTGGGGGCCATTGTACTACAGTAAACTCATTGTCATGTTCAAGAAACCAATTGAAATGATTCGAGCTTTATGACATGATGCATTATCCTGCTGGATGTAGCCATCAGAGATGGGTACATGGTGGTCATAAAGGCATGGACATGGTCAGAAACAATGTTCAGGTAGCCCGTGGCATTTAAAACGATGCCCAACTGGCACTAAGGGACCTAAAGTGTGCCAAGGAAAACATCCCCCACACCATTACACCACCACCACCAGCCTGCACAGTGGTAACAAGGCATGATGGATCCATGTTCTCATTCTGTTTACGCCAAATTCTGACTCTACCATTTGAATGTCTCAACAGAAATCGAGACTCATCAGACCAGGCAACATTTTTCCAGTCTTCAACTGTCCAATTTTGGTGAGCTCGTGCAAATTGTAGCCTCTTTTTCCTATTTGTAGTGGAGATGAGTGGTACGCGGTGGGGGTCTTCCACTGTTGTAGCCCATCCACCTCAAGGTTGTGCATGTTGTGGCTTCACAAACGCTTTGCTGCATTCCTGGGTTGTAACGAGTGGTTATTTCAGTCAACGTCGCTCTTCTATCAGCTTGAATCACTCGGCCCATTCTACTCTGACCTCTAGCATCAACAAGTAATTTTTGCCCACACAACTGCTGCATACTGGATGTTTTTCCCTTTTCACACCATTCTTTGTAAACCCTAGAAATGGTTGTGCGTGAAAATCCCAGTAACTGAGCAGATTGTGAAATACTCAGACCAGCCCGTCTGGCACCAACAACCATGCCACGCTCAAAATTGCTTAAATCACCTTTATTTCCCATTCTGACATTCAGTTTGGAGTTCAGGAGATTGTTTTGACCAAGACCACACCCCTAAATGCGTTGAAGTAACTGCCATGTGATTGGTTGATTAGATAATTGCATTAAGGAGAAACTGAACAGGTGTTCCTAATAATCCTTTAGGCGAGTATGTGAAAGTGGAGTGGGAATTTTAATCCAATGATGAAGTCATACTTTGAGGGCCTGCTACATGTAAACCATAAAAAATATCCACAAAACGTGGATGATTATTGACAAACAACATATGTACATGCTGTATGTGGAGTTTGAGGTAATTTGGATGAAAAACCTAGTACTAGTTAGGTTTCACGTATGTGAAAGTGGTGTGGGAATTTCAATCCAATAATGAAGTGATTTTTTGACAGCGAACTACACCAGAACCATAATGAATATTTCCAAAACGTGGATGATTATTGATGAGCAACCTCTATAGATGTGGCATGTGGAGTTTGAGCTCATTCAGATGAAAACCTAGGACCAGATACGTTTCATAGACATGCAAGTCAAAGTGCCATGGGAATTTCTTTTCAATTCATCGCGCCGCTGGTGACCAACCGTGGAAAATAACCCATGGCCATAATGTAATTTTTTGGTTCTCCTCATGCCACCAATTGATTCCCAAAATTTCATAGGAATTGGATAATGTTGGCGTTTCACCTTATGGGTAGGGGGCACTATGGTGTTCATTTTGATAACAGTTTTTAGTGCATTCTATTAATACCCTCATATAACGTGTGTGATGAGAATTTCAGCTTATGCCCATAATATTATTTTTTGGTCCACGTCTTGCACCCTAGATACATTTTGAAAACATGCAGCGAAAAAATTGGCGAATTTTCAATTCAATATGGCCAACTTCCTGTCCGCCCTAGGGCAGCACTATCTTTGGCTTTTTTGCTTATCTCTATGAGCTCTATCAATGGTGTGAAATTCATCGAGTTAGGGCATAAAATGTGTGTCGGCTCCCAATTCATTTGAAAATGTAAAATTTTCTAGGTGGCACTGTCGAGCCGGTTGACATTGTCGCGATGCCAATTTTATGAAATTTTTCGCCAAGCCGGTCGGTCGATCTTATACCTATATGTGGGGCTTTTCGTTCATGTTCAGGGGTTGAAAAATGCGATCCTTAGGGGAGGCAAAATTAAAATTAAAGCTGCAAGCTTTAATTTTAATTACTAATAATTTTGCTTCTTAGAATTAGAAACAAAAAATACCTTAAAGCTTTTGATTGATGAGCTTTTTCCTGCTGCCTGTAGAGTCTCATTCACCCATGACACGATTAAGTCCTCACCAGCCACTTCACCATCACCGAGATCTGATAGGACGTTCAAAGTGTATCTGGAAGTAAAAAATACGAGAGAAGAGGGTCAGATGGAACAGAGGTGAGGGTCAGATGGAGCAGAAGACATATAGTGGGTCAGATGGAGCAGAGGATGTTGAAGAGAGGGTCAGATGGAGCAGAGAATATAGTGGAGGTCAGGAGGAGCAGAAGATGCAGAGGAGAGGGTCAGATGGAGCAGAGGATGTTGAAGAGAGGGTCCGATGGAGCAGAGAATACAGTGGAGGTCAGAAGGAGCAGAGAATGCAGAGGAGAGGGTCAGATGGAGCAGAGGATGTAGAGGAGAGGGTCAGATGGAGCAGAGAATACAGAGGAGAGGGTCAGATGGAGCAGAGAATACAGAGGAGAGGGTCAGATGGAGCAGAGAATACAGTGGAGGTCAGATGGAGCAGAGGATGCAGAGGAGAGGGTCAGATGGAGCAGAGGATGCAAAAGAGGTCAGAAGGAGGAAAGGATTCTGAGGAGAGGGTCAGATGGAGCAGAGGATGTTGAGGAGAAGCTCAGATAGACCAAAGGATGCTGAGATTATGGTCAGATGGAGCAGAGGCGAGGGTCAGATGGAGAGGAGGATGCAGAGGCGATGGTCAGATGGAGCAGAGGATGTAGAGGCGAGGGTCAGATGGAGCAGAAGATGCAGAGACGATGGTCAGATGGAGCAAAGGATGTTGAAGAGAGGGTCAGATGGAGCAGAGGATGCTGAGGAGAGGGTCAGATGGAGCAGATGAAGCAGAGGAAAGGGTCAGTTGTAGCAGAGGATGCAGAGAAGAAGGTTAGATGGAGTAGAGCAGTGGTCCCCAACCCGGACCGGCCAACGCTTGAAAATTTTATCATGGACCAGGGGGTCCACAATTAAGTTAATAGCAGAATAAACCACGCTTACCGATCAGGAACAGCATTCAGTCCATCAAAACATAAGGTCCCTCTACTCCTCAGTCCATCATGAGATCTTCACTCGGTTCCACTCCATGAACCGCTCCGGGTCCGAGATGCCTCTAGTTTAACTTGTACAAACATCCACAGTGTCCTCGGTCGCGTACTTCCTTTGTTTTGTCCGTTTCGTCATGTTTAAAACACAAAACTGCTGCGTAAAATTACGCAATACGCGCGCGTAATTTTACGCGCGGATCTTTATATCCAGTCTCGTGTTTTTACGCAGAGAAGTGATGGAACAGATTTCACTTTTCTGCAGCAGATTGGACATGGAGGCTCTAACTTCCTTTGTGGACATAATTTCTTGACTGGATTATATTCTCTGGACCTTTACGGAACAAATGAGACCAACTTTGTGTGAATATGTTGATGTTTGACAGAACCAGAGCGCTCAATGGTACGTGAAGTCCAAATCCACATTTCTGACTTCTCTGTAAAAACGGCTTTCCTGTCAGCACTGTGGTGACTTGAGGTGTAAATGGTTTACATATTCAGAAAGATGAATGCCGTAGCTTTCATTTGATGTGTAGATTGTTTGTGTGGGTGACGCAGAAATAACGTACATTGCTGTAAAGTTGTAACGTGTAACGCGGGCGGGCCGTCGGAACGCTAAGTGGTTAAGTTGTCGGCGCTCAAGTGACGGAAATGTAACCGAGAGAATCCGGTCATTTTTCAAAATAACAGATTTTTCAAAATAAACGATTTCAGACTCAGATAATAAATACAACGGAAATAATTAATTATTTCTTGGACGGCCGGTGGCCCGGTACCAATTGATCCACGGACTGGTACTGGTCCACGGCCCGGTGGTTGGGGACCACTGGAGTAGAGGATGCAGGAGAGAGAGGCAGATCGTGCAGAGGATGCAGAGGAGAGAATCAGACGGTGAAGATGATTACCTTCTCATGAGTTGCCAGATCAGACTTAGCGTTAGATTTTGGACACCATTATAAATATCTTCTCCTCCAATTCCAACCAATGAGAATCCAGCTTTGGTTTTGCCCAGCTCCACTGCATAGTTACAGTTCTCCACCTAAACCAAATCAATCATTAAATCAAATCATCAGATGACATCCCTAATCATACACACATGGACAAAATTATTGGTACCCTTCAGTTAATGAAAGGAAAAACTCACAATGGTCACAGAAATAACTTGAATCTGACAAAAGTAATAATAAATAAAAATTCTATGAAATTTAACCAATGAAAGTCAGATATTGTTTTTCAACCATGCTTCAACAGAAAAAATAAACTTAACTGAAAAACTTAACTCATGAAACAGGCCTGGACAAAAATGATGGTACCCCTAGAAAAGACTGAAAATAATGTGACCAAAGGGACATGTTAATCCAAGGTGTGTCCACTAATTAGCATCACAGGTGTCTACAATCAGTCAGTGGGCCTATATATAGGGCTACAGGTCATCACTGTGCTGTTTGGTGACATGGTGTATATAGTTGTCTTAGGAGATTAGAAAAAAAATTATAGACAAGCATGTTAAAGGTAAAGGCTATAAGACCATCTCCAAGCATCTTGATGTTCCTGTGACTACAGTTGTGTGACACACAGTAATGTGTTCACATTATGTTTTAGTTTTTTATATAATGGAAAAGTTTCATTTGGGAGATAATGTTTTGAGTAATTACGCCCTCACGCCAGTAGGTGGCGCTTCGTTTTGGGAGACGGTTTTGTGGGGTCAGAGGTCCCCCTTCTCCAATATGGCAGAAGCGTGGCAAAGAACAACCTTCACTGTCGCCTCTCATCATTTCCCTGTGTTTCACAGGTTTGTAACCAACTAAAAACCACATGATATGGGTAACAGAAAACAAATAACAAACACAGCTAAATGTGGGGAAATAATTAATTCGGTAACTACCGTATATTTTTGAGTTTTTAGCATGGTAAAAAAATGCGTGGAAAAACGTGTTAAGGCGAGGCTGTGTGTTGGATGGGCAGCTTCAAGTTTTTTAGTAGATGGGCTCCATAAGACTCCGACATTGTTAGAAATTGTAAAATTGTAGAGTTTGAGTAAATGTTCCATAAAGTTAAAGATAAAATGTAAATTATGTTTTGTTGCAAGTTTGTATTAATAAATATGGCAGAAGCGTGGCAAAGAACAACCTTCACTGTCGCCTCTCATCATTTCCCTGTGTTTCACAGGTATATTTAATCTGCTCAACAGGCCCAGAACCTGGATCTGTTACAGATTCTTGGTGGCCCGTACGGGGATTGGTTCCTCACCAGTGGAGCTGATCCTCACATATCAAACCTGCTGAGAGTGACCTGTCACAGAGTGCTGGAGGAGACACCATGGCAGACAGCGAGAGAAAGAGCCTGGTGTGGGAAATCAGAAAAGGCCTGTTCGCACTGTCACCTGACCAACTTTTCCAGATTGCTTCAAATGTAGGTGCTGGACCAGGCAAGGATTCTTCGGAGTTGTCAAGTGGAGACGCAGAAGGATGTTTTGAGCACATCAACTCCTTTATGTACAGTAAGACATTGTTAGAAGCAGAGGACAGTGGGATGACAGAGTTGTTGGTTTTAAGGGACCTTGTAAATGACCTCCTATGCCCACCCAGTGACCAGACGGCTGTTGTTGAGACAACCGAGGGAGCGCCACAACAGGTTCTTACCCCACCTCCTCCCCAAGGGAGCCGCGAGCTGGACGCTGTGCAACCACCTATGGATAGTAGCAGTAGTGTTAGCTTGTCACAAGGTGATGTCCTCAAACTTATTTCAGACTATGAGCAGGTTAGCAAGACATTGCAGAGTTTAGTGGCAAATCCCAAAGTGCAACATTCTGAAGACGTGCACACCCCACAAAATTATGTCAAATCAACTGCCAGTCCGGTAGTTTCCCTCCGAGACCTACCTTATATGCAAAGACGTGAGTTTAAGGTTCAGGGAGGCCAGATCGGTGATCACTCATCAGATATTAGCTACAACAGTGTCTGCAGGCAAATAGAAGAAGGCATAAAAGAAAACTTCACAGAGTCAGAGATTTTGAGGGGCATACTAAAGATTATTAAACCTGGAGATTTCAAGGACATGCTAGTTAACAAAGATGACATGACAGTCGCTGAGCTAAAGGGATTTTTGCAGTCACATCTTGGTGAGAGGAATAGTATGGAACTGTTCCAAGAGCTTATTTGTACAAAACAGAAGGAGAATGAAACAACTCAACAATTCCTCTATCGTGTGATTGGCTTAAAACAAAGAATCCTTTTTGAGTCCAAAAAGCCGGAATCAGAGATTAAGTACACGCCCGAAACAGTTCAAGGTGTCTTCCTACACACAGTTTATCAAGGCATAGGACACAAGGACAATAATATCAGAAGAGAACTCAAGCCCTTACTTGCAGATCAAGCTGTCACTGACGAGACAATCTTAAAACATGTAATGAAAGTAACTAGTGAAGAAAGTGAGCGCCATCGTAGGTTGGGTCCCACACAATGACAGAAACATGGCACTGCTCATGTTGTGAATGTGGATGAAGTCAAAGCAAAGCAAACAAAGAAAGACACTATAGACCAAAACCCTAAAACCGACACTGTCAAAGACCTTTCAGAAAAGATTGACGCGCTCACAAAAGTTGTCGATACACTTGCAGAGACAGTTTTAAAGGAGCGTTCTAATAATGCATCCAAACCACCTGCAACAAGGACAGAGAGACTGTATGCTTGTGCCAAGTGTGTCCAGACAGGTTCCCAGAGCTGCAACCACTGCTTCTCATGTGGCGAGGAAGGCCACAGAGTCATCGGCTGCTTGAAACGTCCAAAGCCGCAGGGAAACGAGAGCCGGTTGCTGCGGAGGGACCAGCGGTAACCGGGGCAACACCCGAGTCCCACCTTGACACAGAGACTACACCAAAACCAAAGGTGAACCATGCGAAAGTGAAAAAGTCATTCGAGAAGAAAAACAAAGAACCATCTAAGTGCACAGTAGGTAACAATGAGCCAATAGTAAAACTATTAGGGAAGAAAGCGACAACAAAGTGTCTCCTTAATGGTTTAACTGTTAGTCTCTTGTGGATACTGGGGCTCAGGTTAGCTTGATAGACAGGGCTTGGAAGAACAGGTATCTCCCAAACGTTAATGTCCGCCCTATATCAGAGCTAATGGAGTTAACGCAGAGTGGGAAGGTGCCAAAAGTGTATGCGGTTAATGGGCAGCGTTTACCTTTTGATGGGTGGGTTATCTTAACTGTGAACTTGCCAGGTAATGAGGATCCGGAGCTTTCGTTAAATGTGCCTTTTCTAGTCAGTTCACAGCCTTTGGAAACGCCACTCATAGGCTTCAATGTAGTGGAAGTACTGATCCAAGGTAGTCCTGAGCATGCAGCCTCTAACTTAGCTAAGCTACTCGGGGGTGCGTTGTCTATTCCAGTCGATGATGCTCAGGGTATGGTACATTTTATCCAGACTAGTAAACAGAACACTGCTCAAGGTCGTGTGAGACTGGGGTACAAAGACACTGTAATCCCCGCAGGCAGTACTACCTGGGTTAAGTGTAGAGTCCCACCTCAGCTCGACCCGAGTGAGTCTTTAGTTTTGTTTGAACCTGAGGAGAGTTGTGTCCAGTTACAACAGTTAGGACTAGGTGAAGGTCTCCTAGAGATCCAGCCCAGCAAAGTACCTTATGTAACTGTGCCACTAGAAAACCACACTAAACATGATATTGTCCTAACCAGAAAGTCTGCGATAGGCAGTATTCAGCCAATAAAGAAAGTGATTGAGACAGACTTATTAGATGATAGGGACTTTGAAGACAGTATAGCTGTTGTTGCTCAAACTGAGACAAAGCGCCCAGAAACTTTGTGGCAACCACCAGTAGACTTAAGCCATCTTGAGAGAGAGCAACAGGAGACTGTAGCAAAGATGTTGTATGAGGAGTCACCATCTTTTGCGAAGGATGCTGACGACATCGGCTGCATCCCAAGCCTACAAATGTCACTGTGTCTCAAAGATGACATCCCTGTACAAAAAGCTTACTCCTCTGTGCCGAAGCCTTTGTTTTCTGAAGTGAAAGAGTACATCCAGGACCTTCTCGCTAAAGGGTGGATTATTAAATCAAAATCTCCTTACGCAGCTCCTGTCGTTTGCGTCCGCAAAAAGGACGGCTCATTACGTCTTTGCATTGACTACCACTTGTTGAATCAGAAAACTGTTCCCGACAAGCACCCTCTCCCACGGATCCAAGACCTGACCGACACCTTGGGGGGGCACTCCTGGTTCAGTATTCTTGATCAGGGCAAGGCGTACCACCAGGGATTTATGGCGGAAGGCTCACGACATCTGACAGCCTTCGTCACGCCCTGGGGGCTTTATGAGTGGGTTCGAATACCCTTCGGCCTTTCAAACGCACCCGCCGCCTTTCAGAGAAGTATGGAGGAAATGTTAAGTTCACTCAGAGACAATTGCTGCATTCCGTACTTAGATGACTTTTTGTGTTATGCACCAACCTTTGAAGAGCATGTTGAGGGCGTTAGGCAAGTTTTGAAAGCACTCCAGAGACATGGTGTTAAGTTGAGACCTGAAAAATGTGAATTATTCCGTCGAGAAGTGAGATATGTAGGTCGCTTAGTGTCAGCTGAGGGTGTGAAGATTGACCCAAAAGACTTAGAGGCAGTTAAATCACTAAAGACGAAGACGCCCCAGACAGTTGGTGATGTAAGGCGCCTACTGGGTTTTCTAAGCTATTATCGTAGCTATATACAGGACTTTTCTCGCATTGCAAAGCCTGTTTACGAACTGTTAAAAGTCAAACCAGGCAGGTCAGTACACCAGTCCCGTCAGCCAAAGACAAGAGGTCCCCAGTTGTCATCCAGGGCCCCGATAGAGTGGACTAGTGAACACCAACAAGTACTTGAACAGTTGATTAACATGCTCACAAGCCCTCCTGTTTTGGCCTACCCTGATTTCAACTCACCCTTCTGTCTTCACACAGACGCCTCGGAGCAGGGTTTAGGTGCTGTGCTGTACCAACGCCAGAGCGGGAAGTTGAGAGTCATCGGGTATGGCTCCAGGACACTGTCGCCAGCTGAAAGAAACTATCGTCTCCACAGTGGCAAGTTAGAGTTCCTTGCTCTTAAATGGGCAGTGTGCGAGCGTTTTAGAGACTACCTGTACTACGCCCCTTACTTTACAATATACACTGACAACAATCCATTAACTTATGTAATGAGCACAGCGAAGCTCAATGCTGTGGGCCATCGCTGGGTTGGGGAACTGTCCGACTTTCGCTTTGAGATCAAGTACAGGCCAGGAAAGACAAATGTGGACGCTGACACGTTGTCTCGTCTGCCCCTCAATATCGACAAGTATGTAAATGAGTGCACTGAAGAACTGTCACCTAATGTAATTCAAGCCACCTGGAGTGGAGCTAAAGTAGCTCAGGACAGTGATGTTGCATGGGCCGCTGTCTTAGCCATCGCTGCGAATGTAACCCCAGAGTCACAGTCATTTGTCCCTTCAATAAGCCAAGAAGAGCTTGCTAAAGCACAAAGAGAGGACAAAACTGTAGGTGAGATAATAAGATTGAAAGAGAAAGTGTCAGTCTTAACAAATGAGATCAGAAACTCTGTGAGCAAGACAACGAGAAAAGTGTTACAGGAGTGGAATAAGCTACATTTTGAAAATGGACTCATGTACAGGCAGAGTGGTGACAGAAAACAACTAGTGCTCCCAGCCAAATACAAAGAGACTGTGTTAAAACATCTACATGACAAAATGGGACATATTGGCACAGAGAGAGTACTAGCTTTGGCAAAAGACAGATTTTACTGGCCGTACATGAAAAAGGAAATTGAGGATTATGTCACGAGAAAGTGTCCATGTATTATCAGCAAGAAGCCAACAGCTCCTGTTCGTGCTCCCATGGGCACCATCACATCATCCTCACCATTGGATCTGGTCTGCATCGACTATCTCCATCTAGAGCCCAGCAGAGGGGGATATGAATATATCCTCGTGGTCGTAGACCACTTCAGCCGGTACGCCCAGGCATACCCGACTAAGAACAAATCCGGAAAGACGGCAGCTGAGCGCATCTTCGGAGAGTACATCCCACGTTTCGGATACCCAGCGCGACTGCATCACGACCAAGGTCGTGAATTTGAAAATGAACTTTTTAAAACTCTGCGAGAGAAATCTGGAACTGGACACTCGAGAACGTCACCATATCACCCTCAGGGTAATCCCGCTGAGCGGTTTAATAGGACACTTCTACAGATGCTAAGGACATTAGGTGAAAAAGAGAAACACCATTGGAAAGACCACTTGCAACATGTAGTTCACGCATATAATTGTACGCGACACGAATCCACCGGGTTTTCCCCCTACTTTTTGTTGTTTGGACACCACCCACGACTCCCAGTAGACATTTTATTTGGTTTAGTTGGGGAGAAACAGACATTGTCACACCAGAGCTATTCAGATAAGTGGGCAAAAAGAATGACAGAGGCGTACAAGATAGCAAGTGAGAAGAGTAGACTTTCTAGTGCCAGAGGCAAGTCCTACTATGACAAAAAGCTTAAAGGTGTTGTTTTGCAGCCTGGAGATAGGGTTCTTGTTAGGAACTTTAGTGAACGAGGGGGACCAGGGAAGTTACGTTCTTTCTGGGAGAAGACCATTTATTTAGTTAAAGAGCAAGTGGGTGACAATCCAGTGTATGTAGTGTACCCTGAGAGCAGTGATGGGAGTAAGACTAGGGTCCTCCATCGTAACCTGTTATTACTGGTTAATGACCTTCCAGTAGAAACTCCACCTACCAGAGTAGGGCCCACATCCAAAAGACAGAAAATGCAGAAAAAGACTCAGTTGAATGATAGAGACATGCAGAAAAGTGACTCTAGCAACTCAGACTCTGACGAGGACACAGGAGGTTACTGGTTAAGATTTCCTAGGCAGATTGGTCAACTGGGGAGGGATGCTGACTTTAGCCAACCTGACTTGCCATTGATAAGCCAAGTCCCTGAGACCACAAGTAACTGTTTCCCGCCACCTGTTAGAGAGAACATAGGAGCTGGGGAACACTCACGGGCTGAAAGAGACATTCCACTGGTGCCACAGATGCCACCTGTTCCTGTGATACAGGCTTCACCAACTCATTCTGAAGAAGAAAGTGAAGGGGGTGATACTGGAGCCCCAGCACCCCCACAGATACCTATAGTTGATCCACAGACTGAAGTAAGGAGATCAACTAGGGAAAAGAGGCCGAGAGAAATGTTTACATATCCGTCACTTGGTGAACCTTCACTAGAGCCACATGCCATGGTTTCCACACTCACACCGTACATGCCATATCAGCCATGGGTGCCCACACCTCTCATTCCATTCGGTGCTGGCTTTACGCCTTACATGCCATACATTCATTCATTCATTCCACACACCTATACTACACCCATACCATGTTAAGAGTGTTGGATTTTGGATTTAAGTTTATGAACTGTATTTGTTTGTATTTTGAATGTCGGGAGCCATTTTTATTTGTCAGGGAGTGTGTGACACACAGTAATGTGTTCACATTATGTTTTAGTTTTTTATATAATGGAAAAGTTTCATTTGGGAGATAATGTTTTGAGTAATTACGCCCTCACGCCAGTAGGTGGCGCTTCGTTTTGGGAGACGGTTTTGTGGGGTCAGAGGTCCCCCTTCTCCAATATGGCAGAAGCGTGGCAAAGAACAACCTTCACTGTCGCCTCTCATCATTTCCCTGTGTTTCACAGGTTTGTAACCAACTAAAAACCACATGATATGGGTAACAGAAAACAAATAACAAACACAGCTAAATGTGGGGAAATAATTAATTCGGTAACTACCGTATATTTTTGAGTTTTTAGCATGGTAAAAAAATGCGTGGAAAAACGTGTTAAGGCGAGGCTGTGTGTTGGATGGGCAGCTTCAAGTTTTTTAGTAGATGGGCTCCATAAGACTCCGACATTGTTAGAAATTGTAAAATTGTAGAGTTTGAGTAAATGTTCCATAAAGTTAAAGATAAAATGTAAATTATGTTTTGTTGCAAGTTTGTATTAATAAATATGGCAGAAGCGTGGCAAAGAACAACCTTCACTGTCGCCTCTCATCATTTCCCTGTGTTTCACAGGTATATTTAATCTGCTCAACAGGCCCAGAACCTGGGTCTGTTACAGTTGCACATATTATTTAGAAATTTAAGATCCATGGGACTGTAGACAACCTCCCTGGACGTGGCCACAGGAGGAAAACTGATAACAAATCAAAGAGACAGATAATATGAATGGTAACAAAAGAGCCCAGAAAAACTTCTAAAGAGATTAAAGGAACAGAGCTCAAGGAACATCAGTGTCAGATCGCACCATCCGTCATTGTTTGAGTCAAAGTGACTTAATGGGAGACGACCAAGGAGGACACCATTGTTGAAAACAAATAATAAAAAAGCCAGATTTGAATTTGCCAAACTACATATTAACAAGCCACAAAACTTCTGGGAGAATGTCCTATGGACAGATGAGAAATTTGTACCCATCCACTCAAAAATTCAGACTCTTAAAATGTTAAATGCTAAACAATGTAAAATATGTTAATGAAAATCTGCTGCTTGCTATGGTGAATCAGTTCTGCAGTTTTGAACAGTAAGTCAATGGACATGTTTCGATTATTAAGTATTTTAGATCAATTTTGTGATTTACAACAAACAAACTATAAAATAATATTTTTTCTGATCTTTCTCAAGGGCATTTCAGTCAACCAAAATTTGTTTTGGTCGACCAATAATTTTATTTAGGATTTATACGGGGACAACAGCAGAAAGTGAGTGAGGTATCTGAAGATTTGGCATTTTTGGTATTTATATGTAAAAAGGAAGATTAAAGTTTAATCTGTCTTTATATAAACCATTTACTATTATTTATATATATATATATATATATATATATAAAGAGAGAGAGAGAGAGAGAGAGAGAGAGAGAGAGAGAGAGAGAGAGAGAGAGAGAGAGAGAGAGAGAGAGAGAGAGAGAGAGAGAGAGAGAGAGAGAGAGAGAGAGAGAGAGAGAGAGAGAGAGAGAGAGAGAGAGAGAGAGAGAGAGAGAGAGAGAGAGAGAGAGAGAGAGAGAGAGAGAGAGAGAGAGAGCTAACGAGCTAGCCGCCAAGTTCCAAACAGGAAGTGAGCATGAGCTCGTTTCCAGCTCCATCAACTCAACTCAACTCAAAATTTGTCACCCTTCTCTCTATAACTACTTCAGTGAGCCTCATTATTTTGGTTTTAAATGTTCGTATTAACCCGCTCTACGTGATCCTGGTATTTTAATTTTACTATTGTGCCAGTAAATCAAGATATTAACATTAATAACAAACAAACCGGTTGCCTTCTTTCCCCGAGGTTGCTCCCGTTATGGTTAGCAACAGGTTTGATTGACAGTGTTGCGTGTGTCCACTCCCTGCTAAACGAGCGGTGCGGGCGGGAAGGGGCGTTACCTTCAACAGCCTCGCTCCTGATTGGCTCTTTGCTTGCTATGATACTCATGGTTGGAGTTCAAAATATGGATCTCTATTCCGAATTGGCTCCTGTAACTGCTAGCCTTGATGAGCTTCATTTTTGCAGTTTTGTGAGTGCAGTTTGGGTCAGATACACAGGCATACACAAAGGTTTTTCCACACCCCCTTTTTAGTGGACTAATCAATCAGCAACACATGTCAAATGTCAGATACACAGGGATACGTAATAGTTTTTCCATGTCCCCTTTTTAGTTGATTAATTGGTCAGGAGCACATGACTTTAGTTAACCAGGAATTTCTTTACTTCGCTGCAGCCCCACAAATAAGACTATAATCATACCTTTTTCATGTTTCCACCAATAAGTTGTTTGAAAGGTCCGCGGTTCACTCTGTCCCAGTTTACAGGAACCTTGGTTTTCTCATAAAGCTGGAAGATCACCAAGCCACTCTGTATATCACTGTAAAAATATAATGACAAAACATTTTAATAACACTATTCATAACATTTTAATTAATACAGTTTTTTGGAGTAAAATTTTTTCTATAGATGCGGTACTTTTTAAAACATGTTCTGCTTTGATACTGACCCGTACAAATGGTTGACGTGCGGGTTGACTCCAAGTGAGTTCATCCAGTTTCTGAAAGTCCTTTCTTCTCTCGTTTCACCTGAAGAGAAAATAAATAATAATTTAAAATAAAAACTACTTCAAAACTCACAACTCAATCAACTTCTTGTCGTGAGACCAAAAGTGCTAACCACTGAACTGAACTAAGAATTTCACAAATTACACCAACATTCACAATTTCTCTCACATTATATACTGTGGTCCCTTGTTTATCACAGGGGTCACATCCTAAGAATAACCTGCAATAGGCAAAATCTGTGAAGTAGTCAGCTTTATTTTTTACAATTATTATATATGTTTTAAGGCTGTAAAACCCCTCACCACACACTTTATACACTTTTCTTACACAGGCATTAACATTTTCTCACATTTCTCTCTTGTTTAAACACTCTCAAAGTGCAAACCTTTGCCTTTGTCAGTGCAGAATGTTTCATTGACGTGAGTGAATGTTTCATTGTCGTGAGTTTTGTTGGGGGGAAAACTTACAAACACACAGCACTTCAGTGTCACACTGCTAGCGAGTGAACATTTATTTAAATTTTTTCTGAACACATTCTGTAGTGTGCAAGAGATTGATTGACAATGGTCTACAGTCCCTTGGCCAATCGGGACGCAGAACACAATGGTCTACGGTCCCTTAGCCAATTGGGACGCAGAACACAATGGTCTACGGTCCCTTAGCCAATCAGGATGCAGAACACAATGGTCTACAGTCCAACAGACAATCAGGACGCAGAACATGATGGTCTACAGTCCTTTAGCCAATCAGGACGCAGAACACAATGCACGTTCATACACTGTAAAAAAAAACATGCATAATGGCACAAAAAAAAAAAAGCGAAACAGTGAGGCCGCGAAAAGTGAACCGCATTATAGTGAGGGACCACTGTAAATTACTATGAAATTTTTACTTTAGAAAAGTTGCATAGTGCACCTTTAACCATCCTAGTAGTGATGTTCTGCTTCTTTATGTTGGTATCAATACCCCAATATAAAAGTGTGAGTCCATTCTTACTCTCAAGAGTGAAGTCCTGGTTTTCCGGTTTGGTCAAGGCTGGGTATTTGTTGAACAGCGTAGCGACGAATGCCATGTTGAGTTTGGCATTCCCGCTTACCACGTCACCCGCGGTAACGAACTGTCGACAGCCCAGTTTGTCTGCCTCCACCAGCATGCTCTCTGCTCGCTTTGTATTGTCCCCAAGCTGAACAGAAAACATAAATTCATCACTGAGTTTTATAAGATAGTAAGTAGGTTGTGTTCATGTTAAGGGTGTCAAAAAAATCTATATCAAATGCTAATCATCATCAGTTGACTAATACAAATTTTGGTCAATTAAGACTCCAAGAGCCTACTTCTCTACTTTAATCTTACTAGATAAAATTAAGATACAAAATGGAGAAAAGAAAAGAAAATACAACAAATATTGAAGAAACTACTATTATTTTGTGCTGAAAATGAATGTTTGCTATTGTGTCCTTGAGTAAGACACTTCACCAACCTTAGAGAATATATCGTGTCCTGCTCTTTACAATGAAGCATTTGTAATTGAATAATAACATTTTGCCACTCACATAACATCCATTCATGTCTATATCAATTTTGGGCTCGTCTTCTTGGCTGCCATCTGGAGCAATTGCCTCGAGAAGGTGGAAATACGCCACAGAGTCCTGAAAAACACATGTATAAACACACGTATAAATGTCATAATTTAAGAAGCAGGGCTGGGCGATATATCAGTTTCGGTATCAGTATTAGAGGGTTTTGGAGATATTTGGCATCAGTATTTTTACTTTCTCTGCCCTAGTCAGTGTGTGTCCTTGTCAAATTTGTGTGTAAAAATGGAACTAGAGGAGCAATAACGGTGAAAATGCACAATCATGTAAAAAATATATTATATCCTACAATAATAATAATAATAATAATTTTGTTGTATTTTTACAAAAGTGAAGATTAATATGTGATCTATGCTATGTAACTTTCTGGAGTTGGCATGTCACCTACATGATTCCATGGAAATAAAAAGTTCTCCATGGAGATAGATGATTTTTATACCATACTGTGGAAGATTATAGCCAAAGGAACATTTCCATGGAAACAAGCAGGAGGAGGCTTTTGTTCAGGCTAAGTAAAATCAGGTTTGTGAAGATGCAAGCCTGCTCACAGTAAGGATGCATGTTTTTTTTTTAAGTTTTTCGGTGCAATAAAAACATCCTAAATGAATAACGGTGCTTTCATTTTAGTCATTTTGTTGGCTAAAAAGTTACATACTGTGGCTTTCAGATAAATCCCCTTGCTATGGATTTTAAAAGCTAAACATTGGTTATCAGCCAAACCAAATATCAAATATCATATTGTTTCACAAAAATGTTATTTATGTAATTCCTAAATCTGTACTTTGACGTCAGAGGAGAAGTTGTTGACGGTGATTCCAACTTTCTTCAGATGAAAGTTCATCCATCGCAGCAGAAGCTCTTCTGGGCTCAGGCGCATCAGGTCCTCCAATGTCTCTCCCTCCTGCAACAAGGCCGCCAGTGCTAAACAACAAGAAAGTATGTATGTAAATATAGCATAAGACTGTCCTCTGCATCCTATACTCCATCTGACCATCTCCTCTGCATCTTATACTCCCATCTGACCATCTCCTCTGCATCCTATATTCCATCTGACCATCTCCTCTGCATCCTATACTCCATCTGACCATCTCCTCTTCATCCTATACTCCATCTGACCCTCTCTGCATCCTCTGCTCCATTTGACCCTCTCTGCATCCTCTGCTCCATTTGACCCTCTCCTAAGTATTTGCTGCTGCATCTCACCCTGTCCTCTAATGCATCTGACCCTCTCCTCTAGTTTAAGCGTTACCTTCGTTCCTGCTAATTTCTATATTGGCAAACAGCCCGATCCTGATGATTTGCCAGAGCAGCCCCAGCACCAAGTGGGGTTTTCCCTCCTTCAGGTCTGAGGCTCCGATGTTCACCACCTGACATCCGATTGCAGACGCAGAGTTCAGCGCCAGATTCAAGTTTTCCTGAAAACGAGGAGAGCAAAATATACCCAGTAAGATGAACCGTATGAAAGATTTTGATTTTAAATTTCATAAACATGGCCAAACTGTGTTCAGCTTTCCTAATAACAATCATAATATTAATTTATTTTTAATTACAGAAATATTGGACACAATGGCCATGTTGTTTATATTATAATTTGGTGTTTTGGTTCTCAAGACAATTTTCCAATCAGAAAGCACAATGAGCCTCTCATGAGTCTCTTTTGGTTTGACAGAATCAATGCTGAATGCTCACTGAATGAATTTTGGAGGTTCTGAGCTTTCACATGTCTATATATTGAGAATGCCTTAATCTCTATATGAAGGTTAAGGCATAAAAAAATCCAATATTTTTGCTCCATGTGGTTTGAATGTCTGACCTGGATGGTAAAAGCAGTCAGTTTCTCAATGTTAATCGTCCTCTCGTCGATGGTGTCAGGAACGGAGTGGTTTATCAGCTTACTACAAAGAAAGTCATTTCAAATTATACATTGTACTGCTAAAAAATATGTGTAATATGATGTGTTTGTACCATAGAATAATCCCATTGGAGACAGCCTTAAAGAGTGAGTCATTGTTGGGGTCGATGGGTAAATGTGAACAGTCTGGATCGTCCTTCAGACTCACGTTTATGTAGTTTGCAAAAGCATGACGCTCTTCCACTGTAGAAATAACAAATACCACTTAAGTATTGTATTTTTTATACTGCCAAATTTTAAAGAGCACTGTCTTAATCTGGTAAAATAACAACCGTGAGGTATTTTTCTGTTGAAGTAACCAATTTTTCTCATTTACTTAAATAAATTTGTCTTTCCCCAGTGCAGATATATTTTATAAGCAGCTCTTGAGGTCAAAATAAGTCCATTAGTATTGTCTGCATCCACGTATAAAGCGTTTTATTGTTGGCAAAACTTTGCTTTGAAAAGTGAAAAGCTCTGACAGTTGTGAAAAGACCTTATAAACTCATCATGGTGAATAATTAGGACAGTCAGAATGCTTAACATAAGTGAGGAATAACTTGCAAATTGTTTAGACTAATTAGGACTAAACCAGGACTAAACTAGGAATAAACCAGGACTAAACCAGCAGTAAACAAGGACTGAAAAGACAGAACCAGTACTAAACCAGGACTGAAAAGACAGAATAAGGGCTAAACCAGTACTTAACCAGGACCAAACCAGGACCAAATCAGGACCAAATCAAGACTAAACCAGTACTAAACCAGGACCAAGCCAGGACCAAACCAGGACCAAACCAGGACCAAACCAGGACTAAACCAGGACTAAACCAGGACTAAACCAGGACTAAACCAGGACTAAACCAGGACTAAACCAGGACTGAAAAGACAGAACCAGGACTAAACCAGTACTAAACCAGGACCAAACCAAGACTAAATCAGGACTAAACCAGAACTAAAGCAGCAGTAAACCAGGACTAAACAAGGACTAAACAAGGACTGAAAAGACAGAACCAGGACTAAATCAGGACTAAACCAGGACTAAACCAGCAGTAAACAAGAACTGAAAAGACAGAACCAGTACTAAACCAGGACTGAAAAGACAGAATCAGGGCTAAACCAGTACTTAACCAGGACCAAATCAGGACTAAACCGAGACTAAACCAGTACTAAACCAGGACCAAACCAGGACCAAACCAGGACCAAACCAGGACCAAACCAGGACTAAACCAGGACTAAAGCAGCAGTAAACCAGGACTAAACAAGGACTAAACAAGGACTGAAAAGACAGAACCAGGACTAAATCAGGACTAAACCAGGACCAAACCAGGACCAAACCAGGACTAAACCAGGACTAAACCAGGACTAAACAAGGACTAAACAAGGACTAAACAAGGACTGAAAAAACAGAACCAGGACTAAACCAGTACTATACAGGACCAAACCAGGACAAAATCAGGACTAAACCAGGACTAAACCAGGACTAAACCAGAACTAAAGCAGCAGTAAACCAGGACTAAACAAGGACTAAACCAGGACTAAACCAGGACTAAACCAGGACTGAAAAGACAGAACCAGGACTAAATCAGGACTAAATCAGGACTAAATCAGGACCAAACCAGGACTAAATCAGGACTAAACCAGGACCAAACCAGGACTAAAGCAGCAGTAAACCAGGACTAAACCAGGCCTAAACCAGGCCTAAACCAGGCCTAAACCAGCAGTAAACCAGGACTAAACAAGGACTGAAAAGACAGAACCAGGACTAAACCAGTACTAAACCAGGACTAAAACAGGACTAAACCAGGACTGAAAAGACAGAACCAGGACTAAACCAGTACTAAACCAGTATCAAACCAGGACTAAATCAGGACTAAACCAGGACTAAAGCAGCAGTAAACCAGGACTAAACAAGGACTGAAAAGACAGAACCAGGACTAAATCAAGACTAAATTTCAGAACTTACTTCCAATAGTGTGTGTAGTCCCAGCACTGGAGATTTCGCTGGTTCCTCCGATGGAGACGATTCCCTCTTTCTGTTTCAGAGCACTTTTAAACGCAGAGGCCATTGTGTTATCTTTAACATCACGGAAAATCTGGAAAATAGGCATGAGCAATGGTTATGGTTAACACAGTAAAGCTAAAATAACACAATGAAACAAGACTAATACAATGTGATGAACTTATATAGTGGTAGTAGTAGTAGTAGCAGTAATATAGTGGATCATAGACATTTTTCTCTTTATGGGTTTCCATTCCCTGCTCACAGGTGCCATTTTGAGAAATTCTGACAAACACCAACTGCTATAGTGCACATTTTTCATCACTCAAACCTATTGCTGGTTTTCAGATGATATCACAACATTCCCCAGGCCAATAATATTTAGTACAGATGAGGGGCAACTAAAATGAGTATTTTTAGTCTAGTCACTAATAGTAATGATCACGTTCAACATTTGTCTTTGGTAAGTGGTTCACAAACTGTGTTACATTGGCAGATATTCCAAGAATGACCTAGGGGGTACATAACATTATAATGTGTATTATTTTGATCTCCTAGCCTAAACGTGTTAAATGTAATGCATGTCCAGATTTACTAACAGACATTGTATAATGTGTGCAGCGTCTACATAGGTTAGTTCTGACTGTTTTAGTGTTACCTACTTCGGTGAACTCATCCAGGCTAATGCGACTGTCTTTGTCCCTGTCCAGAGACTCTAGCAGCTCTCGGATCTTGTACCCGGGCATCGGTTTTCCCAGCTCCTGAAAGAGCCCTGCAATCTCTGAGGCTGTCACGTACCCGTTGCCATCCACGTCTGAGGACAGAGGAAAGACATATCAGCAACACAGATCTGCCTAGAATGTTCCACAGTCTGGATTAAACATAACTGTATCCATTGTCAAAGAAACTGTTGTTGTTACCACCATTGAGTGTGGTGTCATTATTGCATTATTATTATTATTATTATTATAATGAAGTACCACCAGGCCAATGTACATGTGAGATGTGTGTAGAGATGACCCTTCTTACTGCTCACATGAATGCATGTTTTCAAACAGCATTTTTAAGCAACAACCAAAGTTAAATGAAATGCTAGATAGATACGTTAAATGTCACACTGTGAACATTCTAGGTAAAGCAATACAGTCTCCATGGAGACATTCAGGTGATGTACCCTCCACTAGAAAAGTTACACAATGCATCTTAAAAACATTTGATATCTATTCTGCAGAGAATATTCAAATGAGTTACTGAATAATGCTTCTCACTCACCCACATTGTTGAAAGCCAGTCGGACCTCCTCCAGCTCCTCCTCGGTGAACTCTCTGGGCATTTTTACACCTGCAAAAAAGACTTTACAATTGTGCTACTGTTGTCAGAAATTAAGTAATAGATCTGTAAGAAGTACAATTAAAGCCATTGCACCCATAATTATATGACAGAGGTAGACAAGATTGATTGATTAATGCCCTACTGTGGAACATTGCACAGTATTATCATCATGGAGGGAAACAGGTGACACCCTCCAAGCCAAGTTACAGGTAAGTTCTGTGGAAACATTTGCAATTGTATACATGCGAGATAGATCCGTTTTAGTAATGCCATAACACCTCCATGGAGATAAGCACGTGACAGACCCTCCATTCGAACTAGTTACCAAGTACACCATCATTTATTCACGTGTTGTTTAAATTAGATTAATTTAATGCTGTGCTGGGGCTGAATGATTTGGGGAAATGATTAGATTGTGATTATGTTTTAAACATGTCCAGAAGAAATGACAAAATGTTTGTACTGGTCTAAACTGCAGGGTTAGCAGTTTTTTTCAAATTGCTATTTCGATCCAATTACGATAAATCTCTCAGTCCTATTTTGTATGGAAATATTGCATGGATGCCATATAAAACCATTTCAGGTAGGTTTTTGATTAGGGAACATTATAACATAGTAGAAAGCTCCAAAAAGTCCATTTTGAAGAATACCCCCTTTAAAAAGTAGTAGAAAGCTCCAAAAAGGCAATTTTGAAGAATACCCCCTCTTTAAAAAAGACTAATGTGTTTGACCATCTACATAACAGATCACATATTGCTGTTTTACAGCTTAAACACATTTTCCTATTTTGAATGTTATGTCACTACTTCTTTCTGAGTACCATTTTAAATATTCTGAGTAATATTTTGGTTTGTCTCTTCATCTCTACTCATTTGTTTTTCGTATGGGGTACTTCCACTTTCCCCATTTGAAAATGCAAATTTCCATTTTAAAAACCGTGGTTATAGGATGTTAGAAAGACCGTGGTGTTATTAGTAGAGTTGCATTTGAATAAGTAAATGATGTGTCTGTAAAACATAATATATTTTCATATCTACCCACACATGCTCAAATATCAGCTTTCCCTTCATTATGCACTGAACCCTGTATACAATGCTGCTCTCACAGTGTTTAGCACGATGAGCCTAAAAAACAGGATACAAAACAATACACTACAAATTCACAAACCTGATGCAATGTGCAGTAGTTTTCTTACCAGAATGCACGCTAATTTGATAGTGCTCTGAAGGAGGAGTGACTTAGCACAGAGAGCAAAGGAAGGGGGTCTGATAGTGTCAAATATGTAACTGAAAGTTATTAAACATGTTAATATGTATTTTTGGTGAATATAGCATTTTCAAAACAACAAAAGGTAACATGGTGATCTGAATATGTGATGTGTTAACTATTAATACCTCATTGAAGTGCAACACCTCTTCTCTAAAAACAAAATAACTTCAGATTTATTTACCTGAACATAAACAAACCAGGCTTTTAATCCATTTAACACAGAGTCAGGGCAAAAACCTGCAAGTCTTCCTAAAGAAGTGAGACAAGCCTCCTGACAATGTCCAGGCTCAAAACGGTTTAGCTATGCATATGACTGTGTTTTATTCTGCACTCTTCTGTTTTAATGTTCAATTTACAATGTTTATTTATGTTTTAAATTGTTTGTATTTTGATTTTAATGCGTTTCTTATTCTGTAAAGCACAGAATTAATTTGTGTATGAATTGTGCTGTACAAATAAAGTTTGCCTTGCCTTGACGTAACAAAAATAGTCAAATTTCTTCCTCCAAAGTCATGCATCTGCTCCAAATGAGATGCTTTTACCAACAGGGGATTGGCTATAGACCTCTCCATTAAAAAGACAAAGGCTGACCACTGACCCTTAGAAATGATTCTTTCTCTCTCAATTTAAATTCAATTAACTGCATAACCCCATTAGAAATACTACTAACCTTCACCTTATTTGAGTGCTTCCCAAACTGTTGAGTCTTTTGGGTGGTACTTGGACCATTTTTCAGGATCATTTCTTATTTAGAACTACAGTGGAAACACATATAGAACTGATTTAGCCCTGGATTAGATCTAGAATAGCTCAAATATTGACTTTCCAGTATACACTATGTTTAGATCTGGTGGTCCTTCCAATGTATCTTTTTTATCTTTATCTTTTTCCTGGTTGCTAGAAAACAATTACCACCCTTTACAACAATGAGAGAAATCAAATAGTGCTCTTAATAGCGATCAATACATCAGTCAGTACATATTACATTATGAAACAGGCCTGAGCTTTACAAATCAAACATTAAGTTAAATGAGCCTGCTTTAAATGAGCTAGAAAGCTTTTTACAGCAGAGGAGGAGAGTGCTTTTATAGATCCAAGATGGAGCATGGGGAGTATTTTCATCTACAAATGATCAAGAGCCAGTTCAGACTTGATGAAGTTGATGAAATGTCAAATAAAGATAATGTTCCCATGAAGTCTTTGCATCATATCAAGCGTGTGTAACAGGTTTGCATGGTGACTACATGGTGTTTGGGGGGATTTCTAATCATTTTTCATAGGACAATTTACGCAAAACGAGAAAGAAATTTTTCTGACAGTTTACATTGGAAGATAAAGGTAAAAATTATAGAATTACCTCTTTATGCACTTGAAAACAATTTATAAAAGCAGGACTATAAATATCAAGAATTATCTTGGCTATGCAACAGTAGAGCTACCAGAATTTAAATATTATTAAAAGTAATAACTGTATAAAGAAGTGGGCTAACAGCATTTGGCTCCAGTCAAATGAAGCTCATCGAGGGAAGAATTTCAAGTCGAGTTCAACATTCGGTTGCTAACACTAGTGGGAGCAACCTCATGGAAAGATTTGTCTCTTATTAATGTTCATATCTTAATTTACTGTCACAATAATGAAATAAATATACCAGGATCATGTAGAACGGGTTAAAAGAAACATTTTAAGACCAAAATGATGAGTCTCACAGCAGCTGCAGAGAGAGGACAGACAGTCATTGAGCTGAAAAAGTGCCCATGTTCACTTCTTAGACAGTTTATGGTTGAACCTCAGTTTTTGATCCCAAAATAAAACACTGCAATTTTTCAAAATAATTTGTCACACCTTAATAGTAAATAAAAACATTTAACAGTTGGTGATTTTCATGTAAAAAAAAAATTTTTGCAAGATGGAAAAAAAATAACTGCAATTTTTCTGAATATTGCAATCGGCTCCGTGCACAGCAGCAGCTCACTGTGTCTCAAAGCCAACAGTCACTTTTATTAAAATCAGAAAACAGAAAATAAACAACCTACTGAAATTGAAATTAATTAAAATATAGACTATACAATTATTCATGAGTAGAATACTTCAGTTTGCGGTGCTGTTTAATATCTATTACACATCAAAATTAACATCAGTTTTAGTATTGAGACACAAAAATACCTCTTTTCAGCCACAGAAGTGTCCTCTGGTGAAGTATTCATTTTATTTGTGTCGTATTGTCAGTGACATCCTCACACAGCTACATGTCCACTGTCTCATCTTTAAATATTTATTAATTTTAGTGTGACTCAAAATAAACCTCATAGAGATACAACTGGACTGTCATGATCCCAGTCTGTCCTTTTTGCACTGTTTCCCCCCCCTCCCTGCTGTATTTGAGCCTGGAGCAGAAATTTGAGCTCCTCCCGTGCACACCTGCACCTAATCAGCAATCAAGCTGCACCTGGGGAGGACAAAGGGACAGGACAGGCCAGGACCTGACACTCAGCGCCCAATCGTCCACGTAGCCATTGTGGTACAACCTCGCCCCTTCCTCCAACCCCCACTCCCCTTTTCTGTGACTTTTATCTGAATGAATTTTATCACTTCCATTTATTTTTATTCTCTTATAACTTATGTTTATTATGAAATTGTTTTACATTATTTTGTGTCAACTTGTGTTTAAATTAAGTTGCTTTTCCCACTTTGGCGCAACTCACGTTTTTAAATGTGCTATACTAATAAAATGGCTACTTTCAAATGAAAAATTTACTTTTCAAACTTTGTGTCCTATACTTATATGTATGCATTAGTTTTACTCTGACTTGGCCAACTAAAGAGTTTGCAGCTACAGAGGCATTTTAAACTGGAAAAATTGGAGAATAAAATGATGTGGTTAAGCAACTGGGATAGTGATTTTTGGAAAAGGTGTCGGGGGTGTGATTGGGGGAAATGTGAGATAAGGTATTTGTAAATTTTTTGAGATTTTTATTCAAGAAAAGAAGCATTTCAACTGTGTTGGGTTTTAATTTGCTCCTCTTCTGGTTCACTACCTCTCGAGCTTTGGAGAAGACCCGCTCACATAGCACTGAGCACTGTTACAGGCATGTGCAAATAGTCTTTTGCCAGCAGGTAAAGGTGAGGGTAAATGGTTTGTCTTCCTGACCAATAATTGAGGGGGTCTTCTCCTCTGGAGAGGTAGGCCTCTGATAAGTATCACTGAACTTCAACAGTGGCACCAACAGCAGCAGCCACTGCAGTTGAAGTTGTCTCCAGGTATTTGGTGCGCAAATGTCGCAGCATTGATGAAGTGTTTCTGCTGTATGTCAGCTCTTGAGCACAAATCAAACACTTGACTTTATTGGGGCTTATTAAGTCAAAGTGCTCCCATGCATATGACCGTGCTCTTTTTGGTGGCAATAGCTGTCCCTCCATATCTCTTCTGTCTCACTCACACTCTATCAACCACTCAAACTCACTCTCAAGACTTACCTACCATTTACCTATATCACTTACCTATATAACTTATCTATATCACTTACCTATATAACTTACCTATATCACTTACCTAAAACTATGACTATGTGTATTATATCGGCCTAGGTGTATGTTGATGTGAATCTGTGTATGTGGTGGAGTGTGTCTTGTGTTATGTAATCTGTCACCAAGTGTATATAAATGTATCTGTACTAGGTGTAATCTGTTCTTACCTGTTGTATCTTACCTGCTTTAATATAAACTTTCCCTTATTGAATAACTAGTATAGTGTTAGAATTGCCGTCAACAAAATCTCCTCCTCTCAAAACCCACAATTCTTGGGGGGATTCAGACTCTTTTAAAGCTCTGACACAATTGCAAGCCACCCCCATCAAAATTCCCGTGAAGCAGCATGAAACCGTAGCTCGACACGTATCTCTGACACTTCTGATGTAACGAGGCCTCGGTTTGACTGGTCATGTGATTTTTGGCGTGGTGAAGCGTGTATCGAAACAATGCTTTGCAACACTTCCGCTTCATAGGGTTAGTACAGTGTCGAGCTGAGAGGCTCGAGCGTAACATCTCTACTCTGGACTCGCTCAGCTCCTCTGTCTCCGATCCTGCTCTCCACGACCAGTAGGAATCTCATCTCTTCTGACCCAGCTCACCTCTACTGGTACTGCTCACCTCGTCTCAGGGCCCGCTGCTCATGCTCTACTTCTGGACCACGGCAAACACTCCACTCTCAACTCCCTGATCGATCTGCCTTAATTTGAACATTTAAAACTGTCAGTAAACATTGTTAAAGTTATGTTGTCCGCTGTTCCTACACGTTGAGAGGAACCAGTTGAGGTGGCTCGGGCATCTGCTCAGGATGCCTCCTGGACGCCTCCCTAGGGAGGTGTTCTGGGCATGTCCCACCGGGAGGAGGCCCCGGGGAAGACCCAGGACACGCTGGAGGGACTATGTCTCTCGGCTGGCCTGGGAACGCCTTGGGGTCCCACCGGAGGAGCTGGAGGACGTGTCCGGGGTGAGGGAAGTTTGGGAGTCCCTGCTTAGACTGCTGCCCCCGCGACCCAGCCCCGGATAAGCGGAAGAAAATGGATGGATGGATGGATGGAAATTCATGTTGTGTAATACTTGTTCTGATACACCTCAAGATCATTCTAAAACTATTCAGGAGAGATTTTCTGATACCTGCTCAATTGAGTATCTAGTTTTAGTATCAATTAGTGTCTGATTTTCTTCGGAGAACCGTACCTACCACATAGACCATCATTAATATTTAAAGCCACTGTTACATTAGCCCTATTACCTGCATGTTGACAGGACTAACCACTATTCACTGTTCAAACTCTCTCTCTTTTTCTTTGTGATGTCAGGGTACCCCTGAACTGTGCCAGACGAGCTCCAGTTTCAGGAAAAGATATAACCAAATGTGCTATGCTAAACCCTTTCCATGTAAATGTATTTGTTTAACAGGTCAGGCAAGAAGCAGCAATATACAACAAGAACCACATTTGAAACGTACATAAATATACTGCATGGATGTAGGGTTTGGACACGACCGAAGCTTAAATAAATACATTGGTTTCAAGTTATCTAGTCCAGAGGGGATTTGAATAATGTATGAAAAAACTGAATCCTCAGTGTTTATACAATGTGTTTAAAGAGATTTGTAATCAGTTGTGTTCACATGCCAACACTGTACAATCCCTATAGCTTATTTGACCCACGCTTCAGTGATGCTGGGGTTAAACTTGTGAGAGGAGACAAGATAAACACTCTGCCACAATAACACTGGACTCAGAGAGCTCAAGAGTCTAACCCGCAACCTCCTTACAGAGAAGAAAAAAATGCTATTGATTAACAATCGTGATGGTGGAGGTGTACCACGCATTTTTAGGCAGATGTAGCTGTAGATGTATGTAGATCTGATTGAATTGAGTTCTACATATTTATCAATCTGGAATGGCTCTCACTGAAAACGACAATCGAAACCAGTGATCAGATCTGAACCAATGATGATTGGGTGAAGCAGAACAAGCCAAAAAATCTAACTTTTGTTAAATCCATTTGAGAGAAAACCATAGACATCTTCCCTGTCCACAAATGCACAAAGTGCCTCCTTCTGCACAATAAAAAAAAAACAAACCTCTATTTCTGTAGCCAGTTTGTTGGCATTGCTGTTTGTTTTGCAGCCCTGTGATTAGTCTCCACACCACTGGTAGTTTGTGACCTATTACATGCAAAAACATTAGCTGGAGCCTAAAGACAGATTCTTAAAGAGTTTGTGAACTAAAAAAATGAGAATTCATCTTGCTGATCAGCAAAACCATAAAGCTATAAGATGTTATAGCTTTTTATTAAGGTCAATAGGCCAAGTTACAGGTCATATCTATAGAGGGACAACACCAATCAGTGTGCATGGTTTTGAAGGTTGTTTTGAGGAACACCTGTAACTGAATAAATGCAAGGGGGATTTTAGTTTAATGTCTTACTGTGGAGCATTCATATTACAAGAAATTTTACTCATAGTCATCTTGGTCTTAAATCAAATCATGACACACCCTGGTTTGATGCTACAGTGTTATTTGTTATTGTTCATCTGTTTGGGTTTCTTTTTTTAAATGTATGTTATAATACCGTGTGTAAACACAAATGCTCTATTGAAGATGGGTATTCTGGAAAGAGCGGCGTTATAAATGTTGTGTTCTGTGGAGGTGTACTCTTTGTAATTTGAATAAAGTGCAAATATAAAAAAAATCTAATTATGGCTGAGTCTAACTGTTTACACACAATACCTGCATGTATTACTGTTTTACTACTAAGTTCCTATAGATGGTGCCTTATTTCACTCCACAATGTTCCTCTCAATGACAGATAACATCATTCCTCTGGTACAATGCTGCTTATGTCCTCCAGTCACCTCAGCCCACTCTATGTCCATGCAAAACACTTCAGACTGCGAACCTGACAAAAATGTCCCTGTGCAATAATACAGAAAAACAGGCCATTGGACAGAAAACTATTGATTCTTCTTCACAAATTTAAAGGACTCATTTTAACCATACAACCAACTTATACTGTCTGAAATTTAGCATGATCTTTAATCACAAACCTGGAGTATTTTTTATATTTATTCCAAATCTGTTTGTTGTTGCCCTCAATGTAATATTTCTAAGACAAAATTCACTCACAAGAAAGTTTATATTTCTATTCTTATCTATTGTACTTTTTTAACTAAATAATAGCAGTCTACTTAGGTCCTTTAAAAAATTGCACTAATTCTTGCAATTAACTACAGAATATTAAAGTGAAAATAAATAAGAATGCTTTTTATTGAGGGTCGTCCTTGTCGTTACACAACTATAATACAGATAGAAAAAAAACTAGTCAAAAACCACATTTAGCAGGTCTAAATCAGATTTGAACATATTGAACATATCGTAACAAACGCTGTAACAATTTGACGCACATTTGAAGCAAACTCTAAACATTTTGCAAAGTGCCCTTAAATAATAAATGTTTGTTGAGGAGTAAAAATGCCCTCCATCTCTCACCTGGAGCAGTGGCGCGGTCCTGTACAGAATCTTCCAGGGGAAAGAGTGTCCCTGTGTGGGCTGGACCCAGAGTCCTCCCCGCGGTGCACTTTTCTCTGGGTGACACCGTCTGCAGGGAAGCCCCGCCTCCTCGTACCGCCCCTTTTCTCTGGATGACACCGCTCCTCTGCAGGGAAGCCCCGCCTCCCCATACCGCCCCTTTTCTCCAACATCTCACATTCAGACATCTCTCTAGCACAGGGGGGCCCAAACTTTTTTCAGGGCCATATCTTGAAAAATATTGGACACGGGGGCCACAGTGTCAATACAGTGGATAAATCAGACAGTGCATTTAACATAGTTTTGACTTCATACTTTAAATAAAGTTTTACATATTAACATTTGGTCTGTTTGACGATGCAGTGCGATGTTATTTGGGTTATATTGGTGGATTACTCAAATTTGCTGTAAAAATACTGATTATGATCAATTGGGGCAGTTCATCTGAAGGTCTGAGGACCAAAAAAAAAAATTGGTCTGAGGGCCGCATTTGGCCTCCAGCCCATAGTTTGGACACCCAAACTCTAACACATATAGCCTATACTCTGAGTCAGAGGAATAACTATGGCAAGACATTGTGGTTGCTTTTAAAATAGCTTGTTTAAGTATGGTAAATGGTCAATGTTTATATAGAGCTTTTCCACCTTCAAGGCACTCGCTTTACATCAAAGAACCACTCGCCCATTCACACACATTATTCATCTGTGGGAGCCTGAATCTCACAATCCCTAACATTTGGAGGAATAATTGTTAGGACTATTAATCGGGTATGGATTATTTGGTTTGGTTAATCAAGAATTGTTAGCGATGAAATTATAAAATTATAACTGTTAACATTTTAGAAGCAAAATCAAGGAATTTCTATTCAAGATTTCAAACAAGTAAACCTACATTTGTCTCTTCATGTCACACACAATTTGAGAAATTCAATTGGATTTAATACTAGAGAAATGGTGATCTATTATTGAACAATGTAAAGAAAATGTAGGATTTCAATGTGGTTCGGTCGTGTGTCATCAACAGTAAATAAATGTGATGTTCCTTCTCAATAATCTTAACTCTGAAATTACTTAAACAATGACCTCTACTTATTACCACCACCCCAACTACATAGTGAATCTGTATCTTGCAACTCTGAGATCAGATAAATGTGCACTATATGTAACTTGTGGTGACGGATCGATCTGCAAACTTATTTTGCATTTATTCATATAAGTGCTTTGATTGGTAAAGAAATACTTTGAAACACATACATTCTTACTGTGAGCAGGGTTACCTCTCCACAGATCTGACTCATAACTTGGTCTGGTGACATAATCTACTTGTCCCCATGAATATACAGACTGTATGTTTAATGGCTATACAATAAGCAAAACATCAGTAGTATTGTGTCTCCACCAAAAAAGTAACATATTGTATCTCAGAAAAATAATTACACAGATAAGGGACTGGAAAAAGTACCCTAGATTATTATATGTAGTATATAGTATATAGTATATATATTCATGTATTACGTACATACAATGGCTGATCACACTTTGACTCCTGCTGCAGGTCAGTGATGTGTAATCTCCATATTTGGTCATAGAAGCAAGTCAGGCCATTTCCTCATGGCCATATTAGGCAAAACACTCAACTCCAAAAAAGGAGTTATTTATATGCAAATTAATGAGGTACATGATGGGAGGATTTGATTTGTTCCTTTGTAGCTCTCATAATATGTACAAAACAGGATTTTGAAAAGTACACATGTGTATACTAGACTTGTATACATGTAGGGCACAGAGCACTTTAAACATACACTTTTAAAAAAAGAAGCCAACTTCACACAAAGGTTTTTAAATGTTTATTAAAGTTATGTCTGTCCTTTTTAGAATCAGATATGTGCAACATAATAGCGCAGTACTTGTTTAAACATGTTTTTAAGTGTGTGTCTGTGTGTGTGTGGGGGTGTGTGTGTGTGTGGGGGGGGGGGGGGGGTCTGTGTCTGAGTCTGTGGTGTAATTTGCTGTGTTAGTACATTTTAATTGGTGTATGGTTTTTTTTTTTAAATGTTGGTTTTAGGGTTTTATGTATATATTTGTATAAACTTAATTTGTTGGGTTTATTTGGGTTTATTTGGGTTTATGGAGACCATCACAACATGTTCTGCTATTGGAGGAGACCCAGCCCAAAACCAAACCTGTGCCTTCTCTCTCTCCAAACCAGTGTCTTCTCTCTCTCCAAACCAGGGCCTTCTCTCTCCAAACCAGTGTCTTCTCTCTCCAAACCAGTGTCTTCTCTCTCCAAACCAGTGCCTTCTCTCTCCAAACCAGTGCCTTCTCTCTCACATCCAACCCCTAAACATCAGCCTACGTTACATCATAATGTCATTTTCAAATGCAGTGATCAAATGCAGTGATCATGAGTCACTCTATACTGACCATATTAACAATAGGTTCTTCTATTCTTTCTTTGCTTGCCAGCATTGATTTAGGGACTGTATTTGCTAACATGGTCTTGTGGTAGAGTATGTATAGCAGTCTCTCTTCACAGCAAGAATGTCCCTTGTTTGATTCTCAGGCCAGATGGGCCTTTCTATCTATGGGTTTCAAATTGATGAAAAATGTGTACAGTTGCTATATAAATTAACAGTTGAAAACAGAATATTAGATATTTTGAATGTGGAAGTGCTCTAAATGGTGGCATTAAAGAAGGGCTATTCTACCTCTGTGGGGTATTAACTGCTAACACATAACATATTTAGATCACGTTACCTTTTGTTGGATTGGAATTTCTGTGTACTATATGCTTTATGCTGGGAAACAATGTTTAAAAAGCCACTCTACCTTCAGACAGTGTGCAAAACACAGTCAGTGTGCATTCTGCTGATGAAACTACTGCACATCACATTAAGTTTGTCAAATTGTAATGTATTATTTTTTTCATGCAGAATTGTCATGTGGGAGCATGGCTGAAGTATGTTTGTGGGCTTGGATAGTATCATACTGCTAACCATAAGGGTTCAAATAGGGCCCAAGAAAGACTACAAGATGACTCAAACATGCATGGACAACGTATAAAACCACTTCAGGCATGTTTTTCATGAGGGACCAACGTGACAATGGTAGAAAGTTGTAATAATCTTCCCTCTTTGAACTGAAAGCTGAAACCCATGAGTAGACAAGACTAATAATAAAGCACTTTACATGTCTCTCATGGCAATTTACATGAACAGATTACCACATGACATGCATTTACATAGGCAAGGTAGGTGAAGTGCTTTGCCCATGGACACAACAACAACAACAGTATTTATTAGCAGCACCTAGAGTCCAACTATTCCACCCTAGACAAAGGTTAAAATGAAGGTAAACTGCATGTTTTACACCAGACATCTAGTTCAACTTCAACTATTGGACACTCATTGAAATGATCCTGTCTCGTCCTCTTAAGGAGGTTGTGAGTTAGGCTCCTGATTTGAGTGGAATGTGCATGTCCTCCCTGTGTTAAACTAATCTCTAGGAAAATCCTGTTTAGCCTTCACAGTCTGTATCACACAACATAATCAGTGCATTTCAGATTAGACATTTTCTTCCTGATAACAATGGGTTTATCAGTGGTCTAACCGTGTGTAAACTCACTTAAATATTTGTAGCTAGTTTGTACACGCTAACAAAATTCCTCTGTGTCTCGCCCCTCCTCTTCTCTCCCTCCCTTCTGCACACACAGGTATTATGTGTGGGAGGGAGTACTATGCTGTACTTTTATGCTTTAAGATACATTAAAAATACAGTATAGAAAAACACATGTTCTTACTATGAGCGGGTTTGTAAATGTGACTCTTACTTGGCCTGGAGGAGTCTCCTTCTGTTTCCAAAGGAGCACCATAATATTCATCTACCTTTATAGAGGATGTTCTGGAGTATAATTTTAACTCTCTATTTCCATGGAATCATGCAGATGACGTGCCGCCTCCAGAAAGTTACATACTGCACCTTTAAAAGACATGATTTCACTATTAATTTAGATTTTTTAAGTTAGATTTTATTTATTTCATTACATTTATAACTCCATCACTGACAATCTGTATGAGTTCAAATTGCTTGAATGAGGTAGTATTTAACTTGAGGACTAAAAGATGCACTGAAAAACTCTGGTGGAGGATCTGCCTCCTTATCTCCATGGACAAGTTATAGGTTAGATCTGTGGAGAGGTGACTATGCTCAAAATAAGAATGTATTATTCTTACAGATACAATATTACACAAAATTGATTATGATAGAACATATTTACCTCATCAAAAATATACCTGGAGATATGTTTTTGTTTTTTTACAGTAACTCTTTAGTAGCCCCTTAGTACCTTGTGATGTCATGAAGTGGTAGTTTTCAAGTTAACAGCTCCTTTTACCTTTTGCTTAGTAGAGATTGGCAATTCCAGGTCTGACATTATTGAAATGATTGTAGTGAAGGTGTATGAAGTTTAAAAACACAGTGGAGCACACCCTATTTTACCAAATTACATCACAAGGTGGAGCAGAGATTTCTATTTTCTGTTTGAGGGGAGAGCTCAGCCGAAGTCAGTCTAAATATGCAGGGTTTTCTTACACAATTGGTAAAATGCTAGTAGCATAGAAGACCTATACAAGTAAGCTACAAGTCAGAAATACAATGAAACAAGTAAAGCATTGTCATCTATGAATGAAATATCAAATCGGTCTGTTCACATAAATGTAAACAAATCAGTTTAAGAAATTCTGAATTTAAGTCCTCTCATGTGTGTTTCAGTTTTGCAGTATAGCTCTTCTCCTTTTTCCAGAATATCTAGGGGTTTCCTCACACTCACAGATGTGCCAGGTCTTGTCAAAGTGAATTCCTGAGAGCTGTGATTTTAAAGGTGTAGAAAAAAAAAACATGGGGGAGGAAAACAGGAAGTTGTATTATAAGAATGGTCTTTAAATGAGACATGCTAAATACACTTTTATGAGCTTTTAATATTACTCTAATGGTCTTCCCTCATCATTATATAAGTTGTAATTTGACTGATTCATGCATGTTTGAGTAATCCTGTATTGTCCTTTTTTGAGGTTTGAGTGCTTTGAAAATTTCTGTTTTCACTTAACCCCTATCCCAACCCACTGCAATATCCTTAATTGCTATGATCAGTCTGCAGTTTTGAAAAGAAAGTCAATAGACCTTTTTCTGGGGGGGAGCAGCTGAGAAGGTCTTATGGTTTGTCCTGACGGGGGGAGACAGGAGGTTGGCGTCAGCTGATCGGAGAGCAGATGTGTGGTAGTGGAGAAACTCAGCTCAGAGAGACAGGTGGGGTTCAGGGCCTTGTACACACTGGTGGGGAGCTCTGAGGACAGGGGTGTTGATGGGAGGAGGGGCAGGTGAAGAGGTGGACAGCAGAGTTCTGAATGTACTGGAGTCTACTGAAGAGTTGGAAGGTAAACTGTGAAGCTATTACAGCAGTCGAGGTAGGAGGTGACAAGTAACATTTGTAAAGGAAAGCAAGATAATGCCATACTGTGGCACATTCATGGAGATAGGCAGATTACAGCTAACCTCTACCAGAAAAGTTGCATAGTGCAGCTTTAACCTAAACAATTCTGGTGATTTTGCAAGTATAGGCTAACTACTGTGCCACCTTCACTGCCTTTTTGCCTTGTAATTCTTAAGTATTGAGTATGAATAAATAATACATCCTGTTGTAAAACACGTTTATTGTCTAAATTCCCAAACACAGTCATCAGTGAGTGCTGTTCATGTGGAATAATTTGCTTTGTCTTTCATTGAAGAGCTTTGTAATCCCTGTAACCAAATATCTTTGAAGAACTGGACATTTGACTTTTCAAATCAGGAGCGTTGTAATTGGAGGAGTTTGACTGTCTTCTCTGTCAGTATAAATAAACAAAAGAAATGTTTTTTTCCACAATGGCTACAAAAGTGGTGCCATTATTCAACCCCTGATTTCTGGGCGTAAAAGATTGAAAGGGTTATTTTAAAGCCACGTGTATGTAACATTTTAGCCAAAAAATAAATTGAAATAAAAGCATGTTTGTTGTTTTTTTTTCATATTTTTTGTATTTATTGCACTAAAAAAACATGTGTCCTTACTGTGAATGGGCTTGCCTCTCCACAAACCCGGTTCTTACCTGGCCTGGAAGAGGGCTTTCTTCTGCTTGTTTCCATGAAAAAGTTTATCCTTTGGCCACTAATTTCAAAGGTACAGTATATACATTTCTGGAGGTAGCCCGTCATCTGCATGATTTTATAGAAACAGACCATACTTCAAAATATTCTCTATGACAATAATTACATTTAATGCCATACCATGGATTTTTTTTTTTTTTTTTAAATAAACCAGCTATAGTCTAAAACACACAAATTAACTGAAACGTGTCACCAGGTTTTTGTAAAAACACCTGGTTCTCGATCGGAAAAAGGTGGTGTGCCCTCTTCGGGTGGGTGGAGAGGCTCTGCCTCATGTGGAGGAGTTCAAGTATCTCAGGGTCTAGGGAGCATGAGATTGACAGGTGGTGCGGTTGCTGTATCGGTCCGTTTTGGTGAAGGAGCTGAGCCGGAAGGCAAAGCTCTTGATTTACTGGTCAATCTACGCTCCCACCCTCACCTATGGTCATGAGCTCTGGGTAATGACAGAAAGGACAAGATCGCAGATACAAGCGGCCGAAATTGGTTTCCTCCGTAGGAGGCAGTAAAAGCAAATTAAACTATTTGTACCACTATAACCTCAAACACCACATTGCATTGCGATGCAGACCTAAAATGAATGTGTTTCCAGCCTTATTAATATACAGGGGCTCTGTCAAAGCTGAGTATAAAGCATCGCACTGCATTGATCACTGATCTGTGGCCCTCCACTTCGAATATGTTTTGAGATGTGGCCCTCGATAATAAAAAGTTTACACACCTCTGCTATAGACCCATAGTGCAGAGCACAGATAATAGCTTAACTTTAGATAGACATGTAGCATATTTGCAGCAGAATAATGTTTCTCCCACTCACATATCAGACATTCTGGGTCAAAAATCAACTGCACCATGAAAACCAAACATCCCCAGGCAGTTTTATGTGTCTCTCTCTCTCTCGGTCCACTTAAAATACCTCCAATAGACACAGGATTAAACATTATCATTAAACACATTATCATTAAACAGTGCTGCCTTGTAAAAGCTAAAAGACACAATGGAGGATAAAACACAAGGTAGAGGACACGGTTTTGCTTTGCCTAGAATGTTCCACAATATGGCATTAAACATCTGTCTCCAGGGAGACAAGCAAGTGATGCAACCAAACCACATTACAGGTCAGATCTGTGGAGAGGTGAGGGCACTCACAGTAAGAATGCATGTTTTTAAGGTATTTGGGACATAAAACCTGCGTTGCAAAATAGACTCTCGCAATATGCCAAGGTGGATTATTATGAATTTGCAAACTTAGAAGAACCCACCTTGACAGGTTCCCACTGACAGACCAACCACAGAGCAACATTGTGGTTTGGGCAGAGCCAAACAAATGCTCTTCGGCTTCATGATGTTATACCTTTTCCCGATCAGTGAGAGCTGTTCCAGACTGATGTGTAGAACTCAATTGAGAGTGCTACATATATCACTCTGGTGTGAGCCAGGTTAAAATAAAATATCCAACATTAAATACATGCACAACAATAATAATAATAATAATAATAATAATAACAACAATAAGTATTTATATCTTGTTGATGTCCAGTTTTTGAAATCTGTCCGTTTTACTTTGGCCTTCACTTGCCTTCATCTGTAATTCTGCATATATGAAACAGCATTTTTATCTTTAGTAAACACCTCCTCGGGTCATCTCTTTATGTAAAACATGTCCCTCTGTGTGGGGAATTCAAATCATTTGGTAACAGTAGCTGCTGAAGCTCATAAAGTATCAGCTGATCATCATAAAGACTTTTACAGAAGCACATCTCTATTTTTGCATATATCAGATGCCCACATTTTCCATGTAGCCAAATAGTCAGTCACATTATATTCATTTGTATACCACATTCAATATAGGACTTTTATCTTTTCAGTAATATTGTTTCATGATTTTCATTTTGCCTAATCCTTTTCTTGCGTAACTAGCTCCAATCCTCAACTTGCTCCTTTCTTTTCTAGGTAATCCATAGCCTTCAGGTATATCAGGTGAATGTCCCCTGATACAAGGGAACAATTGGTCACACCCACTCACAAACCTGCACTTCCTTATATGGTTCTGCTCCCAGCGCAGCTCCTGATTGGTTGAATGGGACAGATAATGCGGACACACCTTTGCCGACCTGAACACAAAGTAAGACATTTCTACTTGTAAAAAATCTGAGGTGGGGGACAAGTACAGACAAGGAGTTTATGCCACTTTAATTAGTGACAGTGGCATTTGAAGAAGGTAAACAAGTGGTAAAAGAACTGAAAATACGCACAATTTTAAAAAGTACTATTAGTCATCATATAGTAAATGATTTTTAAATTTTTTTTATAGAAGTACTGATACAACAACTACTACTACAACACTTACCACAAATACTACTACCATATTTACTGCTCTGATGCAAGAAAAGTGGTGCAATAACTACTATTGCCATATTTAAAAGTACCATATTTACAAGTACTATTACTACTACTACTGCTACTATCAAAATAAAAAAGTGGTAAAGTTACTACACATACAAAGGGCAAAAATTACTATGGTTACTTCTATTTCCAAAATCAACTACTACTGAACATACTACTTACATTCTAGTAAAACATATTGAAGAAAAATGAATGAAAATGCCTTACTATATGACATTATACAAGAGGTACAATTGCAGGAGGTACATTCGTCCTTCTATTACTACTAGTACTACTCTTTATAAATCTGGAAATACAATAGTACATCCAGTTGTTTTAAAGTTGTATTAAAGAACTGATATTTTGTAATGTAATGAAAAGAATTACCAAGAGCTAAAAAGTATATAGTCACTTTGTTTTGCATTGCTCCACAAAGTTTTGGTTTTGTCGAGACACATTGACAATAAAACTGATATTATTATTATTATTATTATTATTAATAATAATGCATTTTATTTATAAGCACCTTTCAAAACACCCAAGGACACTGAACAAGATAAAATTCAATAAAAAAAACATACAAAATGACATGTCTGACGACCGCATTAGATTAAACACATTTGACAAACAGCCCGTATCTTTCCTGTAGTTGCAGTTTCCTGAATAAGACAAACATTTCAAATGAAGTTGCTTATCAAAACAGAGTCTGTCTGTCATCCAACTCTGCTGTTACTTTCATGTGTGCAGTCGGCAGAACTTATGGACACTAGTATGGCCTGGAATCATTTTTAAGTTTTCAGGTTTCTCATGAAAAGTATTGATGACTAGATTTAAAAAGTTCTATTATCTATTATTAAGAATTATCTTAAAATGTTGGCAGGTTTAGCTCTCCCTAACTTTCTGAGCTATAATTACAGGTGTATTTAAAAAAAAAAAAAAAAAAAGCAAACAAAAAAACAAACAAACAATAATAGGGAAGTCTCCTTAGGGTCAAAAGAAAATGTTGTCCCTAAAATTCAATGAGTTAACATAACATGCTTAAATGGATAAAGTAATCTTTTTATCCATTTACATTTAATTAGGATTGACGTGTATTTTTATTATGTGAATTGTAAAAAATGTAACACCAATGATTGATTAAGTCTTTAGTCAGGATGTAATACTAACATTCAAAATTTTTGGAGGCATGAATTTTAGGCTTATTTGTACATATAGCCAACTATCTTTACAAATGGCCGCTCAAATATAATTACTTTAGGAACCACAGAATTTTAAATAAACAAAGCCTTAAACACCCTCTAGAGATGACACCCTCTAGTGGTTGTACGTTACACTGTTATTGTTTATTCCACATGAGGTACTACACTTTTCATTTAAATACACTAAATGATGGTTGTATTGTGTTAAACAGGGTTTCTGCAGTAGGTTCACAAGATGGAACAAAGCGTCCCTCTTTCATTCTTATGTCTCTGCTGTAGACTCCAGTTCAGATAAAATGGATCTGAAAAGACACAGATACCACATGAATGAATTTTAAACAAGGCTGTACAAACTGTACATTACACATGTGTGGCAGAGGTACAAAAAACACAGTTCATGATAGAATTTTTCATTAACTTTCTGATACTATAGTAAAAAGGTAGAATTTGACTTTTGTTGTGTCGACAAAGAAGACATCAAACTTTGTGCCAGTTTTTGTTTCATGTGGATAGGCTCAGTAATGCATTAGTTCATTTATTTATGTTGATATTTATGTCAAATGTTATCACTTTGCCTGGACTATTACACAATGTTTTTTTCTTTTCAAAAGCAAAATACAATGGCTTTCAGTACTGATTCCATAAACATAAAAAAACATCATTGCCATTCAACGCACACAGTCTAATTTCTTCTTCAAAAGTCTTCTCCAACCCAGACTTTGGAGGATTATGATTGATGATTAGGTATGACTGAATCTTAATTTTGATTAAAAATCAAATTCATTGTCCAGACAAGTACTTTTAGCCATATAAAATAAACAGTTTAGGTAGAAGGAAACCCAGACATGAGGATAACATGTCAACTAACTAACATGTTAGCTATTTCGCCACCATGCCACCAATATAAACGTCTATATTGATATAACAAGATTTAAACAGATCTTTACCTCTGCTCTTCACTGAGGCGGAGTTCTTTCAGGGCCCTCTCTGCGAGTTTGGAGGTACAGGGCAGACAGAATGAGGCTGAGGTCTGAACCAACTCCATTGCCTTGTCACAGGAACCAGAGACAATGCACCATGACAAGAACTCCTCCATCACGTCCACTCTAAGGAAGAATAAGACACATATCCTGCATAAACAATACTACTCCATAAACAGGATTGCATGATATGGCCAAGCCCTTAAAGGTCATATATTACACAAAATTGTCTCTTGTGGCTTTAAACCATGTGATAATGTTGTACCTTATGAAAAACATACCCGGAATTGTGTTTTGTTTCATTCACACAATAACCATGGTCTGTTCCACCTTGTGATGTCATGTAGTTTTCAAGTTAATAGCTGCCATTTACCTTTAGTTGAGGCAATTCTAGGGCTAAAATGATCAAAAAGATTGTAGTGAAGGTGCATGGAGTTTGAGTTAAACATGTGCGAATGAAACAAAACACAATTCCAGGTGTGTTTTTGATGAGGAAACAGCATTATAACATAGATCAGAAAATGGCATAATATCAGCCCTTTAGCACAAACCTATTTTCCTATTCCTTTAGACCAGTGCTTACCAAACTTTTTTTTGTTTCGATTATCTCCTACACACTCTGAGTACCCCCTATTAACGGTACTAGAGTTCTAGTAATAATTATAAATCAGTTTACTAGTACATTGCAATTCGATTTTTGTTTTAATAAAAAATATCCTACAGAAATATTATTAAAGATTTAAAACGTCAAACAAAGACCATTTTAGATTCATACCATACCAATTCTATCTTTCCTTTGAATCTGAAATCATTCCAAGTTCCCCCTAGTACGTGCTCATGTACCCCCTAGGTCCCTGTACCCCAGGTTGGGAAACATTGCTTTAGCTCATCACTTACTATATTATATATTTATCCCATCTTCATCTCATTTTCTACAATCAATATTTTTTTTTATTGATTTGATGTTTTTTAAGCAATGCTCAAATAAATTAATAAATAATATTTGATTCATTTATTGTGTTTTGTAATTTATTTTTGGGAGAATTGACAACTGTATTAATAGTTTTAACAGTAAATTATACTGTTTGCACTAGTTACTACATCATAACTTGCATGTCTTATGATGGCAGGACGCACACACACTGTATGTGTTTTAAATACAGCATAATAACGACACATTTTCATTTTTTGCATTTTATCAAAAGCCCTTAATCTACAGCTTTCATACTCATGTTACTTATACCCTTTTATGACAATACAGCAGTATTTTTATGTCTGGTAGACTTTATTTGGAGAGTCCCTGATAAAATCTTAAGACTCATGGCCAAAAGGTGTAAAAGTAGCAGTTAAAAAGACAAAAAAGACTTACGATGGGACTCTGTTCTTTGCCTTGAACAGCTGAAGCATCTCCCTGCAACAAGAAACCTGTCAGTCTTATGTACTATCAAGCAAAGTACAAGAACTTACAAGACCAGTATTCACAGGGCTGGGGTATATGATGTTTTTGTTTTTTTTTTCTTATTAAACCTCTACATTAAAAAGATTCAAGGCGTATCACTTTTGATACAATTGTATTAGATAGAATTTTATTAACTGCACTGCCCTAATTATTTAACACCCCAGTAACAATTGATGAAACGTACATTCTTACTGTGAGTAGGCTTGTATCCCCACAAACCTGACTCTTATTTGGCCTGGAGAGGACCATGTCTCCATGGAAAGAAGCATTTCCACCTATTTTAGCATAAATATGATGTTTGTGAAAAACGTTCAGAGGAATCCACTTTCTCTCAATTGGATTTAATGAAGATCTTTCCTATCCACAAATGCAGAAACGTTTGATTTTTCAGTTTGTTTCGCTGTTGTGGCTTTCAGTGAGAGTCATCCCAGATAATGACATATCAATCTATTTGCCAGGTTAGCTTTAACCCCCTGTCACATATATTGTTAGCTAAAGAACACATGAAACAAACATCTAAATGTGTTCTGTACCAGGCCTGTGCAGTGCTGTCATCAGTTCTCAGTAGCAGAGCAGTGGCGTGGTTCAGAGATGCCGAGCTCCAGTCCAGACTCCGCCCCCTCTCCCTCTCCCCCTCAAAGACAGACCTGACCTCCAAAGCGCACTGAGCAAACTGCTGCTGCACCTGCGACATGGAGAGACGGTAAAGGGTTAGACACGGACCAGCAACTGTGCAGGTCATTTTCAGTAGGCTGCAGAATGTAAGTCAGTATTCTGTGCATTATATGAAGGCAGAGAAAATGTTTTAAAGAGCTCTACTTAATGTTTTGTGTCATAAAGTAAAATTTGTCTTGTCCCAGTACACATATATTGTTAAGGCAGCTCTTAGGGTGAGACTGATGTGTACTGTCTGCATCTAATTATAAAGTGTTTTTATTGGCTGAGGACTAGGATGTAATGCTATGGGGCTGTTAGGATGCAAGTTCTGACATTCTGTCAAGTTTCCAGAAGAGGCAAAATTGGTTTATTATTTGAACAGACTTTGAACAGGTAAGGTATGTTGAATTGTGATTTGAACTGATTTGAAGTACTACCACAGGATACTAAGCTAAAAGAGAGAATGAAACTGACATCAGACCAAATCTGAAAAATTCTGGAAATCTGTCTAAATACCACATATTTCCAGTTTAGAGGGAATTTCTACAGGCAAATCCATGGCTGTGCCATGGGCTCAGCGGTCTCTCCTATTATGGCTAATTTATACATGGAACAAACAGGAGGCATTGGCCTCATTTCCAGGCACTCCACCCATGCATCGGTATCAATATGTGGATGACAACTGGTCTAAACCCCCCCCCCCAAAAAAAAAAACAAACAAAAAAACAAAAAACAAAAACAGAATACAACCATTAGCAAATCATTTAAACTACAAAGACATGATATTTAATGTTCAACTGATAAACTTTATTGTTTTTATGCAAATATTCACTCATTTTCAGTTTGATGTCTGCAACACATTCCAATAAAGCTGAGACAGGGTCATGTTTATCACTGTGTTACATCACCTTTACTTTTTACAACAATCATTAAGCGTTTGCGAACTGAGGACACTAATTGTTGAAGCATTGCAGGAGGAATCCTTTCCCATTCTTGCTGAATGTACAACTTCAGTTGCTCAGCAGTCCGGGGTCTCCATTGTCATATTTTGCGCTAGTCTAGTCCCCGCACTCTTACTATGAAGCCACGCTGTTGTAACACGTGCAGAATGTGGCTGGGCTTTTTCAGGGACATCCCTGCTTATTTCAGCAAGACAAAGACATTGCTTGGATGGCAGCATATGTTGCTCCAAAGCCTGTATGTACCATTCAGCATTAATGGAGCCTTCACAGATGTGCAAGTTACCCATGCCATGGGCACTAACACACCCCCAGACCATCACAGATGCTGCTTTTCAACTTTGCACTGATAACAATCCGGATGGTCCTTTTCATCTTTGGCCCATAGGACATGACGTCTATGATTTCCAAAAACAATCTGAAATGTGGACTTGTCAGATCACAGCACACTTTTCCACTTTGCATCAGTCCATCTCAGGTGATCTCGGGCCCAGAAAAGCTGGCGGCGTTTCTGGGTCTTGCTGATATACGGCGTTCGCTTTGCATGGTACAGTTTTAACTTGCACTTGGAGATGTAGTGACGAACTGTGTTAACTGCCCCATCCTTGCTTGTGAATGACCGAGCCCTTTGGGGATGCTCCTTTTATACCCAATCATGACACTGACCTGTTTCCAATTAACCTGTTCACCTGTGGAATGTTCCAAACAAGTGTTTTTTACGCATTTTTCAACTTTCCCATTCTTTTGTTGCCCCTGTCCTAGCTTTATTGGACATGCTGCAGGCATCAAATTGAAAATGAGTGAATATCTGTATAAAAACAATCAATTTTATCAGTTTGAACATTAAGTATTGTGTCTTTGTAGTTTATTCAGTTGAACGTAGGTTGAAAAGGATTTGCAAATCATTGTATTCTGTATTTTTTTTAAGTTTTACACAGCTTCCCATCTTCATTGGAATTGGGGTTGTATTAATGCTGTGGATCCAAACATCAAATTCACATGGGAAGAGGCCAAGGAGGTCAAACTGGAGTGATCTGTACTCTACAACAGTGGTCCCTAACCTTTTTATCACTGCGGACTGGCCAACGCTTATCACCATTATTGAACCCTCAGTAGTAACTGCACTAGTTTGGGGTCTTTGTAAAGGTAACACCCTATAGTTTTACCCACAGGTGTCAGAATCACTAAAGTTTGTCTGCTGAGCATTTATACACTTTGGAACACACATTAAAAAAAATTTTTCTCATCCTCGCCAAAACATTTTTGTGAAAATGAAGGTAGGTAGCTGGGGCCAAAAATACACTATATCTCAACTGACAAGATTGTCGACACAATATAAAATGTATATTTGTATATAAAATACAGTCAAAACAAGTGGTATGGGTCAAAATAAATATATATTTACAAACCACACACTGCAAACAGTGAACAAACACACACACACTTCAAAATGTAAACAAACACACACTGGAAACTAAGAACACACTGTACAGGATTGTACAGTGAGACAGTCATTCTGTGACAGTGGCTCAGTGGTTAGAGCTTTTAGGCAAGACACTTCACTCAAGTGGTGTGTGCGTGATGATTGGTGGTGGTCGGGGGGCACAGATTGGCATTAGCTAATGCTACACATGATACACACTTGACCCACAATTAAGTGAATAGCAGAATAAACCAAGAGAATCCGGTCATTTTTCAAAATAAAAGGTTTTTCAAAATAAACGATTGTTAAGACTCAGATAATAAATACAACGGAAATAATTATTTCTTGGACGGCCGGTGGCCCGGTACCAATTGATCTACGGACCGGTACCGGTCCACAGCCCGGTGGTTGGGGACCACTGCTCTACAACACAGAGCTCAAGTGGTGCCCACAAACACAGAGAGAAAAGTGAAGGAGGAACAACACGTGGAGAAAGCCCTCTCTGCTTGTGGATATCCAAAATAGGCCTTCAAGAGATGTAAGAGCTAAAGAACAGGACAACGGGGGAGTTTCAGCTGAAACTGGAGACAACAGATGTTTACACTTCCAGTGTGCTTAGCCCTTTCCTTCAGATATAAGGCAGTGTCCACCAGCAATCTGACCAGAACTGAAGAAGCAGCTTGGATGAGCAGTGAAAAGTCTCAACTCCTACAATGTTTTGGTAAGTTGATTTTGCTATGGATAGGACCTAGACGACTGAGGGATTACACAGATAACTATTTATGTGAATATGTTTGTAATATTTTCACAGTGGATAGAACTTTATCTGATAATTATACCCCTGCCCTGTGCAATAAAAACCTATGCCCTGCTGTCAATTGAATACTTCAGTAAAATGAAATGGTATGATGTGATGTCTGCTGAAAACATATTAGATAAAAATGCTGTTATGGCATTCTGTACTCTAATTTTTATTGTGAGACATTTGTCTGTGTCACAATCACCTTATAGTGATACCAAAGTCTCTCTTTCTATGGCAAGATACATCCAGGCGCCTTGGGCCACTGTGACTAGACTTAACTGGTTTTCTTGTACTATTGTTCCCATTTATAAATATGCTGTATTCATGTTCACTTCACATGTTCAGCTCTTTGGTTTATTGAGTCAACTGTGCTCAATTGTCAGACTTTTTGATTCCAGACAACGTCTGGAGGATTTACCATTAGAAAATTCCACAACTGACCTCAGGACTGTGTTTGTCTCGGGCCATGAGGCTGAGCAGCTCCTCCAACAAGTCCAGTTTGTTGTCATGTCCCAGAGAGCGAATATCTGACAAAAAAAGAACACATTTACTGGAGGCAACTGAATGAATGTTAGAGCTAGCATTCGGGGTCATTTTGGTGAAATTGCCTTTGTTCTGACCTCTCCAAATTAAAATAATCACCATTATTGAGCCCTCAGTAGTAAATGCACAAGTTTGGGGTCTTTGTAAAGGTAACACCCTATAGTTTTACCCACAGGCGTCAGAATCACTAAAGTTTGTCTGCTGAGCATTTATACACTTTGGAACACACACAAAAAAAAAAATTCTCATCCTCGCCAAAATTTTTTTGTGAAAATGAAGGTGTAGAAAGCTGCAGTAGGGAGCTGGGGCCAAAAATACACTATATCTCAACTGACAAGATTGTTGACCACTTACATGTCAAATTTGAGGTCAATACCTATAAAAATGAGAGTTTTACAATCATTTTATCATGAGTAAGTCCAGGCCTCTCCAAACCTATCTGAATGAAGACATTTGGAGAACGTTTGGAAAAAGTGCAATAACTTTTGAATGTTTCAACCCACAGACATCAGTGAGGGCTCTACTGAAAACTCACACTGAGAGGAATCTGTATCTGCACACCCAGCTGCTCTATTACTGTACATTTATATATCATATCAAAACACAATATAAAATGTATATTTGTATATAAAATACAGTCAAAACAAGTGCTATGGGTCAAAATAAATATATATTTACAAACCACACACTGCAAACAATCAACAAACACACACACTTCAAAATGTAAACAGTCACACTGTGGAAACTAAGAACACACTGTACATGATTGTACAGTGAGACAGTCATTCTGCAACAGTGGCTAAGTGGTTAGAGCTTTGGTCCCGCAACCTGAAGGTTGGAGGATCGAGTCCCACTCGGACCAATTTCTGTCATTGTGTCCTTAGGCAAGACACTTCACCCAAGTGGTGTGTGCGTGATGATTGGTGGTGGTCGGGGGGCATTAGGGGGCTACAAATGGGTCAAATGTGTATTAGTTACACATGATACACATTTGACCCACAATTAAGTCAATAGCAGAATAAACCACGCTTACCGATCAGGAACAGTATCCAGTCCATCCAAACATAAGGTCCCTCTACTCCTGAGTCCACCATGAGATTGTCACTCGGTTCCACGAACCGCTCCGGGTCCGAGATGCCTCTAGTTTAACTTGTACAAACATCCACAGTGTCCTCGGTCACGTACTTCCTTTGTTTTGTCTGTTTCGTCATGTTTAAAACGCAAAACTGCTGCGTAAAATTACGCGCGGATCTTTATATCCAGTCTCATCTTTTTACGCACGCAGCAAACTCCGTCTGTTTAAAGTAAACCACTGCATGGCATGCATCAGCGTGTTCCGCAGTTCATGGGCTTTAAGAGGAAAACATCACTAAATGTGTGTAATGTAACAGCTTGATTCTGCAAGGGGGAGAGTCGGGCGTACTCTTCCAGTCATCTGTAGCTCTCATTCACTGTCTGCGGCTCCAGTAACCCACAGCCCCCACCTTATTGGCCAACTTTGATGTCAATCACAAGCTAACAAGTTTGTTTTGCGCTGAGGAATAAAGTTGGCGCTGTCAGAAGTTTATTATGCCTGAAACTGATAAAAGAAATGCAGAGAAGTGACGGAACAGATTTCACTTTCCTGCAGCAGATTGGACATGAAGGCTCTAACTTCCTTTGTGGACATAATTTCTTGACTGGATTATATTCTCTGGACCTTTACGGAACGAATGAGACCAACTTTGTGTGAATATGTTGATGTTTGACAGAACCAGAGCGCTCAATGGTAAGTGAAGTCCAAATCCACATTTCTGACTTCTCTGTAAAAACGGCTTTCCTGTCAGCACTGTGGTGATTAAAGGTGTAAATAGTTTACATATTCAAAAAGATGAATGCCGTAGCCTTCATTTGATGTGTAGATTGTTTGTGTGGGTGACGCAGAAATACACGTACATTGCTGTAAAATTGTAACGTAAAGGCGGGCCGTCGGAACGCTAAGTGGTTAAATACAGATCTTCATATACAATACAATTGTAATCTTTTGTTAACTTGCTTGTCTAGAAATCTGTGACATTTAAAGCAACACGATGTAACTTTCTAGGGGTGCCAGGTCACCTGCATAATTACAAGACCATACTTTGGAACATTCTCTATAGAGGTAGAGGACTTTTATGTCATTCTGTGGAAAAACAACATGCTTTATAGTCTATTTCTTGCCTGAAAAGTTACGTGGTGGGGATTTAAAGACAACAGTAAACTTCTATAAATATATTTCTAACCTTTCCAAATGGTGGGTAGCAGGTCCATTCGACTGTCTGTGTCCAGAGCCTGGAGCAGGTCCTTCAGGCCCTGAGGGTTTGGGTAATACAACTGGAATACAAAACATTTAAAGGAAAAGGACTTATTATAAATATTTCAATAATGAATGAATAAAACTCATTCATTCAGAATAATAATAATAATAATAAATATGTTTTTTTTAAACAAATGGTTAAAATATTTATGAAAATGTCTATGTTAAATTTAAGTCACTGACCGATGGAATGAGTCTTCTGTACCATTTCAGTATCACATCGACATGCTCCATCAGACACAACAGGTTAAAGAAACGGCCACTGAAATAAAAAATATATGAAATTAATACAACCATTTAAAATGATCTACAAGCTATAAAATTATTTAAAACTCACTAGTAAATGCTTTGTTGATATGGATCTCCCAGAAGCCTCCAATTTTCTCCAAATTCAACCAAAGAGTGGACTTTATAACCCAACTCCAAATCTTTATTTTCCAAACACTGTAATAAAAAAAAAACTTCAGATTAAAATACCAAACAATTATGAAAATATATACAAAAAATATATGACTCACGATTCTCATAGCACTGCTGAAGAAAAGGACTGTAAAACAAAACAGAAATTTTCCAAAAATAAATTACATAACATGTTTAGATCACCATGTTACCTTTTATTGTTTTGAAAATGTTATATTTGCCAAAAACAACGTATTAACATGTTTTATCAGATGCACCTCCAAGCCTCCCCTCCTTTATCTCCCTGTGCTAAGTCATTCTCCCTTCAGAGCGCTATCACATTACAATCAGGGTGCATTCCACTAATAAAACTGCAGCACATTGCATCAGGTTTGTCAAATTGTTGTGTAGTTTTGTATCATGCTTTTGTGTATTGTCGTGTGGGATGACGTAGGCTTGTGAGGTGAGCATTGCACAGAATCTTATAACTAACTGTAAGGAGGGTTTGATTAGGGCCCAGGAGAGATTGCAAAATTGGTCAAACATTCATGAATGATATATATATAAAATTATGCACCGTCATCTGGATCCTGGCACGTGAAGTGAGTTCCCTCAATCGCCGAGAACAGCTCATATAAAACATCAGTGTTATTTGGCGTTGAAGCACCTGAAAAATAGTGAATGTGCTAAATTAACATGAGGTAAAGTAATAGATGTATAGGGTTTAAGTTTTTTTTACCTGATCTGAAGAAAGCAGCCAGGATGTGGTCATAAGAGGCAAGACTGGGAGCTAAATATAGAAAAAAGGTAAGTGAATATTTATTAGTAAAAGAAATCTGAACAAATATTCATATTTTAATAATCTGTTTGCTAGATTCCTAACAATGAACAAGTAAAGATATATTGTAAAAGATGCCTAAAGAAAAAAACTTTATTTGAACACTTCAGTGCGAAGAGAACACTACACAAAACACTACTACATAGCTTGCACTTTGTAGTAAAACAAGTTTGTGTATGAGTTTGTAGTCATTTCAAATCATATAATTTGGAGAAAATAATCAAAATTGGCCTTGCATATCAGCCCAAAAATATCAACCAGTTTGTTGACCATCATTTCTTTCTGGATTATAAACAGTATCGGCCATGAAAAAAAAAACATATTGGTTGATCTCTATTAATTTTGTTACACTGACCGATGCCGAGAGCCTTCATCTCACTGAGCGTGTTCAGGGAGTGACTCTTGGCCAAATATCCACAGCGTCTCAGAGACTTCAGCACAGAGTTAAAGGTTTGAAGAGATGGAGGAACTTTCTGCTGCTTCATTTGGTTCAACAGCTCCTAAAGACATCAGGAAACAACACAAGTGAATTAATTTTGTTAAGTCCAAAATCACAACAGCAGTCGTCGTTCAGGGCTTAAAGCAGACATCGCAATATTAATCTAAAAAGGACTGCAGATCACGCTAGTGGGCAGCAAATTTGTTTCTTCATTTGTACCAAAATGACTGTGACACTGCCAAATCCTCAACATATCATCAATTAAGAAAATTCAACGGGAGAACAAAGTAAGTACAGAGCATTGGGCTTATACTAGTGGCAGTGAAAATGGGAGTTGATCGGCAATATGGTGTCCTGAACATAAGCAATTAAAGATTAAACAAACAGGCATGAATCACACCAAATGCAACTTCGAGAGGGTAAATGGTGAGGGGAAACAACTAAAACGTGATTAAAGGCTCTGAAAAGTTATTTTGCATAATAGGCCCAATTTAACAAGATGATTTAACCCACAGAAAATTATAAAAATCAAAAAAAGCCAGGTATAACAATTATTATATAATTACAGTGGCTTGTAAAAGTATTCATCCCCCTGGAACTTTTTCCACATTGTCACATCACAACCACAAATTTAAATGGAAATATTTTGTGTGAAAGGAAATATTTTACAAGATTTCCAATTTTTTTTTTTTTATAAAAAAAACTTAAAAGTGCAGCGTGCAAAAGTATTCAGCCCTCTTTTTCTTGAATGCAACCAGTTGCTTTTAGAAGTTGCCTGATGAGTTTTGAAAGATTGAATGTTGACTAAAAAGAGTCCACCTGTGTGTAATTTTCTCAGTATAAATGCAGCTGTGCTGTGAAGGCCACAGACGTTTGTTCAGAAAGTGTTGAGGAGCAAACCACAAAATGAAGTCAAAGGAGCAAACCAAACAGGTCAGAGAAAAAGTTGTGGTGAAGTTTAAAGTGGGGATCTAAAAAGATTTCCAAAGCATTAAACATCTCAAGGAGCACTGTTCAATCCATCATCCAGAAATGGAAAGAGTATGGCACAACTGCAAACCTACACAGACATGGCTGTCCATGAATGAACATGAAGAGCACTCATCAGAGATGCAGCCAGGAGGTCCATGGTGACTCTGGAAGAGCTGCAGAGATCCACAGCTCAGGTGGGGGAATCTGTTCACAGGGCAACTATTAGTCATGCACTACACAAATCTGGTCTTTATGGAAGAGTGGCAAGAAGAAAGCCATTGTTGAAAAACATCCATAAGAAGTCTTGTTTACAGTTCACTAGAAGTCATTTGGAGGACACAGCAAGCATGTGGCAGAAGGTGCTCTGGTCTGATGAGACCAAAATCAAACTTTTTGGCCTAAAAGCAAAACTGTGTGGAGGAAAACTAACACTGCACATCACTCTGAACACACCTTCCCCACAGTCAAACACGGTGGTGGCAACATCATGCTTTGGAGGTGCTTTTCTTCAGCTGGATCAGGGAAGCTGGGCAGAGTTGATGGAAAGATGGATAGACCTAAATACAGGGCAATCTTGGAAGAAAACCTGCTGGAGTCTGCAAAAGACGTGAGACTGGGGCGGAGGTTCACCTTCCAGCAGCATATTTAGGATAATGATCCTAAACATAAACCCAAAGTGACAATGGAATGGTTTAAAGCAGGGATCGGGAACCTATGGCTTGCGAGCCAGACATGGCTCTTTTGATGACTGCATCTGGCTCTCAGATAAATCTTAGCTGACATTTGTTAACACAATAAGTAATGAATAAATTTTCTGATATTTAAGTAAAACATGACAGGAATCACAATGTTAAAAATAATCATAAAAAAATTAATACATTCCCGTGCATTTTAATCCATACATTAATGTATTACCGCACCTGTTCAGGGCTGCAGTGGAGCCAATCACATCTGTCCTTTGGGGAACGGGAGCATCTGACACCTGTTTTTATTGGATTATACACTCACCTGAAGGATTATTAGGAACACCATACTAATACGGTGTTTGACCCCCTTACGCCAAATCCTGACTCTACCATTTGAATCTCTCAACAGAAATCGAGACTCATCAGACCAGGCAACATTTTTCTAGTCTTCAACTGTCCAATTTTGGTGATCTCGTGCAAATTGTAGCCTCTTTTTCCTATTTGTAGTGGAGATGAGTGGTACCCGGTGGGGTCTTCTGCTGTTGTAGCTCATCCGCCTCAAGGCTGTGCATGCTGTGGCTTCACAAATGCTTTGCTGCATTCCTCAGTTGTAACGAGTGGTTATTTCAGTCAACGTTGCTCTTCTATCAGCTTGAATCACTCGTCCCATTCTCCTTTGACCTCTAGCATCAACAAGCCATTTTTGCCCACAGGACTGCCACATACTGGATGTTTTTCCCATTTCACAACCTTCTTTGTAAACCCTAGAAATGGTTGTGCGTGAAAATCCCTGTAACTGAGCAGATTGTGAAATACACAGACTGGCCCGTCTGGCACCGACAACCATGCCACGCTCAAAATTGCTTAAATCACTATTCTTTCCCATTCTGACATTCAGTTTGGAGTTCAGGAGATTGTCTTCAACAGGACCACACCCCTAAATGCATTGAAGCAACTGCCATGTGATTGGTTGATTAGATAATTGCATTAAGGAGAAATTGAACAGGTGTTCCTAATAATCCATTAGGTGAGTGTATATCGTAGTCAACACAGGTCATTGTGGGGTAAAGAAGTAAACATCCCACTAAGTCAGCTAAGTCTTGCAGAGAAGATGGTGAAAAAAAAATGATGAGGTGTACCATACATTTCAGCAGGAATGAACAGAGGAAGGAGCAGGGACCACTAATGAACTTTTTGATGATGTTACATACAAAGATAAGATAAATGAATTAAAGACATACCATCATGATGGTAAATCACGTGAAAGAAAAACAAGTGCAGGACACAAATGCAGCGACTTATATTAGGATGAGTCAACAGACGAAAGCCATTTATCCCAGTTCAGTGTGACGCTGCCAGTGACACACTGCCAGAGAAAAGTCATGCTTTTTTCCCAATGAAAATGTCAACAAAAGGAGAGGATTTATTCAAGACTTTCACAGAGTTCCATCCATCCATTTTCTTCCGCTTATCCAGGGCAGGGTCGCGGGGGCAGCAGTCTAAGCAGGGAATCCCAGACTTCCCCCACCCCAGACACGTCCTCCAGCTCCTCCGGTGGGACCCCAAGGCGTTCCCAGGCCAGCTGAGAGACATAGTCCCTCCAGCGTGTCCTAGGTCTTCCCCGAGGCCTCCTCCCGGTGGGACATGCCCAGAACACCTCCCTAGGGAGGCGTCCAGGAGGCATCCTGAGCAGATGCCCGAGCCACCTCAGCTGGCTCCTCTTGACGTGTAGGAGCAGCGGCTCTACTCTGAGCTCCTCACGTGTGACTGAGCTCCTCACCCTATCCCTAAGGGTGCGCCCAGCCACCCTGCGGAGGAAACCCATTATGGCCGCTTGAATCCACGATCTTGTCCTTTCGGTCATTATCCAGAGCTCATGACCATAGGTGAGGGTAGGAACATAGACTGACCAGTAAATCGAGAGCATTGCCTTTGGACTCAGCTCCTTCTTTACTACAACTGCAGCGACCACATCACTGTGGACGCTGTACAGATCTGCCTGTCAATCTCACGCTCCATCCTTCCCTCACTCGTGAACAAGACCCGGACATACCCCGAGACTTACCACCCACCCGGAGAGGGCAAACCACCTTTTTCCGGTCGAGAACCATGGCCTCGGATTTGGAGGAGCTGATTCTCATCCCAGTCGCTTCACACTTGGCTGCAAACTGCTCCTGTGCCTGCTGCAGGTCCTGGTTCGAAGAAGCCATCAGGACCAAATCAACCGCAAACAGCAGAGATGAAATCCTGTGGTTCCCGAACCAGATCCCCTCTGACCCCTGGCTGCGCCTAGAAATTCTGTCCATAAATATAATGAACAGAACCGGTGTCAAAGGGCAGCCCTGGCGGAGTCCAACATGCACCGGGAACAGGTCTGACTTACTGCCGGCAATGCGAATACGGTTTGCCAGAATTTGTTTGAGGCCGTCCGATAGTCATCCTCCATGGCCTCCCCAAACTCCTCCCAACCTCGAGTTTTTGCCTCTGTGACTGCACGAGCCGTGGAACACTTGGCCCGCCTGTACTCATCGGCTGCCTCAGGAGTCCCACGAGCCAACAAGGCTCTATAGGACTCCTTCAGCTTGACGGCATCCCTTACTTCCAGTGTCCACCACTGGGTTCGGGGATTGCCGCCGCGACAAGCACCGCAGACTTACGACCACAGCTAAGAGCGGCCGCATCGACAATAGAGGTGGAGAACATAGCCCACTCGGAGTCCATGTCCCCAGCCTCCCCTGGGATCAGGGAGAAGTTCTCCCGGAGGTGGGAGTTGAAGACCCCTCTGACAGAGGGCTCCGCCAGACGTTCCCAGCAGACCCTCACGATGCGCTTGGGCCTGCCAGGTCTGTCCGGCTTCCTCCTCCGCCAGCGGATCCAACTCACCACCAGGTGGTGATCGGTTGACAGCTCAGCCTCTCTCTTCACCCGAGTGTCCAAGACACGCGGCCGGAGATCAGATGACACGACAACAAAGTCGATCATCAACCTCTGACCTAAAGTGTCCTGGTGCCATGTGGACTGATGGACACCCTTGTGCTTGAACATGGTGTCTGTTATGGACAAACTGTGACTAGCACAGAAGTCCAATAACAAAACACCGCTCAGGTTCAGATCAGGGAGGCTGTTCTTCCCAATCACGCCCCTCCAGGTGTCACTGTTGTTACCCACATGGGCGTTGAAGTCCCCCAGGAGACCAACGGAGTCCCCAGTCGGTGCACTGTCTAGTGCCCCTCCCAGGCAATGAGCAAGCCCACACCAGCTCGCTGCCTCTCCCCGCGGGCAACGCCAGAGAAATGAAGAGTCCAGACCCTCTCAAGGAGCTGGGTTCCAGAGCCCAAGCTGTGCGTGGAGGCGAGGCCGACTATATCTAGTCGGTAACCCTCAACCTCCTGCACAAGCTCAGGCTCCTTCCCCCCCAGCGAGGTGACATTCCATGTCCCCAGACCCAGTCTCCATGTCCGGAGATCCGGTCGTCGAGGTTCCCGCCTTCGACCGCCGCCCAGATCTCCATGCACCACAGAGTTTCACAGAGTTCACAAAAGAAAAAAACATCTAGAGATAGAAAACCTTATTTCGGTGTGTACTGATGGAGCGCCGTGTATGGTCACATTAATGGTAAGACGTATTTTATGTATTGGATAGGTTCAGTATAACGATGAATAATACATTCAGTGACTTCTTATACTCTAAAATTGTTGGTCTTGTTCAAAAATTCACACATTTTAGTATTCAGAGTAAAAAAAAAAATATTGTATGGCTCTCACGGAAACACATTTTAAAATATGTGACTTTTATGGCTCTCTCAGCTAAAAAGGTTCCTGACCCCTGGTTTAAACAAAACATATTCATGTGTTAGAATGGCCCAGTCAAAATCCGGACCTAAATTCAATTGAGAATCTGTGGCAAGATCTGAAAACTGCAGTTCACAAACTGTCTCCATCAAATCTGACAGAGCCTGAACTATTTTGCCAGGAAGAATGGGCAAACATTTCAGTCTGTAGGTGTGAAAAACTGGTGGAGACGTACTCCAAAAGACTTGCAACTGTAATTACAGCAAAGGCAGATCCACAAAGTATAGACTTAGGGGTCTGAATACTTTTGGACGCTGTACTTTTCAGTTTTGTATTCTTTAGGGTTTTTTTTAAATCATGAAGTTCTTTCTTCTTCACACTTATGGACCATTTTGTGTTACTTATTTACATAAAATGCAAAAAAAAAAACAAAAAAAAAACAAAACCCCAAAAACTTTGTGGTTGACTTGACAAAAGTTGAAAAAGTTCCAGGGGGATTAATACATTTGCAAGCCAAAAAAGTAACTATTGTGAGATGGTTCAATTTTGGAAAGTGACTGTTTAGACTGTTTGGTCCTAACAGGTGGAACTTGCCGTAGTTTCCAATACAATCACTCCCACTCAATAAAATCCTTTTGGTCCACAACTCGCCGCCACCGCTCCCGATACGCGGCGCGTCACGCCGATCACAATGTGCTCTCCACTCCTCCCCGCTCCGCTCCGGCTCCTGTCTGCTCCACCGACTCCACCTCAGTCAACTTCGGGCTACTCAACATCCGCTCACTTAGCGGCAAGGGGCATCTGGTCCAAGATCTCCTTGCAGACCGAAAGCTTGACTTTCTGTGCCTCACGGAAACGTGGCAGCAGCCTGGTGACTTCGCCGCTCTCAACAAGGCAACTCCGGAATTTTTGGTTTACAGCTGTGAGCCCCGCGCATGTGGCCGGGGCGGTGGCCTCGCGATGATTCACCGCGAGACCTGGAAAGTCCTGCCCGTTTCTGCCCCTGCCTTCTCCTCCTTCGAGTACACCACTTCACTTCTTCCTGGACCTGCCCCCACCGTTGATGCCACTGTTTATCGCCCACCTAAATAAAACAAGGATTTTCTGAATGACTTCTCTCATCTCCTCACTCATCTCTCTTCATCGTCTCACAATACTGTCATTCTTGGCGACTTTAATTTTCACCTGGACAATTGTAATAATTCTCATGCTAAAGACTTCTCAACCTGTTTAGATAGCCTTGGTTTACAACAATACATTCACTTTCCCACTCACTGCAAAGGTCACATTCTGGACTTAGTATGTTGCTCTGGTTTCATTCCCACTGACTGCACACCGCACACACTCCCATTCACTGACCATATGCTCATCACCTTCAGTCTCAAACTCACACTATCCAAACTCCTCCTCCCCCGCACCATATCATTCCGTAAGATAAAAGACACTAACATCAATACTTTTTCTTCTGACAATAACTTCCCCAGTACAGATCCGAACACTTCACCTGATGACCTGATTTCTCACTACAACAACAACCTACATACACTTCTGGACACTCACGCTCCCCTCAAAACAAGATCAGTCTCCTTCTCCTGCTCTGCACCCTGGTTCACTCCCGCTCTACGACAACTCAAAGCCAAAGGACGACAACTGGAACGACTTAAAAACAAAACTGGACTTACAATACACTTGGACATGTACAATAACTACATTCAACACTACAAAGACTCAATTTCCACTGCCAAATCCACCTTCTACTCCGGCCTCATTCACTCCAACAAACACAACTCTAGAACCCTTTTCTCACTTCTCTCCAACATAACAAAACAACCCCTGACTCTCTCCCCAATCACCTGTTTTCCTCTGATTTCTGTAACTCACTAATGTCATTTTTTGTCTCCAAGAACACAACCATCCATAAACACCTGATAAGTGGAGCTGCAGTTTCTGGAGTGGACACCTTCTCTCCCCGCTTTTCAACAACATTTTCAAGCTTTTCTCTTCCCTCTGTTCTAGCTGTCTCTGAGTTCATTCTTAACTCCAAACCCTCTACCTCTCAACTTGACCCTAGTCCTACAGCTCTTGTTAAATCCTGTCTCTCTTCTCTTGCTCCCTTCATTACTAACATCATTCACTCCTCCCTGATTACTGGTTCGGTTCCTTCTTCTCTCAAAACTGCTTCTGTTACCCCTATTCTGAAAAACCCTGGTCTAGATCCTAATAATTTCAATAACCTTCATCCTATTTCCAACAGTCGCTTCTCAACTCCACACCCATCTTGCCACTAACAACATCTATGAACAGTTTCAATCCGGTTTCCGCCCACTCCATAGCACAGAAACAGCACTTTTTAGAATCACCAATGACCCCCTTCTAGCCTCTGACTCCGGTTTACTCTCTATTCTCATCCTCCTTGATTTAACAGCTGCCTTTGACACCATCTCCCACAACATTCTCATTCACAGACTTCAATCCATTGGTATTTCCCACACTCCTCTCTCCTGGTTCACCTCATATCTCTCTGATCGTAGTGTAAGGTATTTTTTAACAATGTAATACTACCCCAGATGCCTGTAGCCCTACTCACCAAAGACCCCCACCCTGAGAGGGCCGTAAAGCAATCTACAGCACTGGGGCCAAGAAGATAACACCTATGACCAGGGCCACTTCTTATCTGTGGCCCTGTTCACCAAGGACTGAGTGCCCCCATCCTGTGAGGGTCATAAAACAATGAGATTGATTGATTTAAAAACGCACATTCAGGGATTTTGCCAAAAAGGTTTTTAATGTGTAACCACATGTTGCGGAGAGGAAGACCCGCCTCACACACTGGGAGGCCTATAAAAGCTGGAAACACAAACATCTCAGGACTCTCTTCCTATCCTTTCCTGAGAGTCTGGTGCTTCATTGTTAACCTGTGATGAACTCATTAAACCCTTCTGACTTATATTTCAGTCTCTTAGTCCTCTTTGACGCTTGCATCAGAAACGAACATTTCTTACAGTAGTCAATTCATTCATCTCAAATCCTACAACACTCTCCCTGTCTCTGCTGGTGTTCCCCAAGGCTCTGTCCTAGGTCCCCTTCTCTTCATCATCTATATTCTCCCCCTTGATCTTCTGTTCCGTAAACACAATATTCACTTTCACTGTTACACGGATGACACCCAGCTCTACATCTCCACTAAACCTTCCTCATCTCTCCCTCCAACCTCTCTTAGCCTCTGTTTACAGGAAATTCATTCCTGGTTCTCCTCCAACTTAACAGTTCTAAAACCGAAGTCCTCCTAGTAGGCACCCCCTCTACTATCTCCAAATACAACAGCCTCTCCATCTCCATCCATGATTCCACTGTCCTTCCTTCCCCTCAGGTCAAGAGTCTGGGTGTCATCCTCGACAGCACACTTTCTTTCCACTCCCACATCAATAACATCACCCGCTCTGCCTACTTTCACCTCCGCAATATCTCTCGTCTCCGTCCCTCTCTCACTCCTCACACCTCTGCCATACTTCTTCACAGTTCTGTCACCTCCCGGATTGACTACTGTAACTCCCTCCTCTATGGTCTCCCCAACAAATCCCTCCAGAAACTGCAGCTTCTCCAAAACTCCGCAGCCCGCATCATCACCAGGACCCCATCTTCCCACCACATCACCCCCATCCTCCAAGAACTACACTGGCTTCCCATAAAACAGAGGATCCACTTCAAAATCCTCCTCACCACCTTCAAAGCTATCCATAACCTGGCCCCACCTTACATCTCTGACCTCCTCCGCATCTCCATTCCCTCTCGTTCCCTCCGCTCCTCTTCCTCTCTCCAGCTCTCTGTCCCCTCTGCCCGTCTCATCACCATGGGGGCAGAGCCTTCAGCTGCTCTGCTCCCCAGCTCTGGAACTCTCTCCCTCCTGACCTTCGCAACATTGACTCGCTTCCACTTTTCAAATCCAGACTCAAAACCCACCTGTTCACACAATCCTACACAATATAATCAGTCACTCTCGCCATCATCCAGTTCTGCATCTCTGTTTTATCTGTAAAAATGTGTTTTTAACTTTGTCTTATACAGTGTCCTTAAGTGTCCTGAAAGGAGCTTTCAAATAAAATGTATTACTATTATTATTATTATTAAACAAATTGATTGCTCCATCTCTGGTTTAAAGGTGCACAGATGTAACTTTGGACATTCGGGTGAAAAGAGGAGCAGAGCTGTCAACCGATCACGACATGGTGATGGTGGAGCTTTTCCCAGATTCCAGGGGAGGCCGGGGACATAGATTCCAAGTGGGCCATGTTCTCTGCCTCTATTGCCGACGCGGCCGCTCGTTGCTGTGGTTGTAAGGTCTGCAGTGCTTGTCGCGGCGGCAATCCCCAAACCCGATGGTGGACACCGGAAGTAAGGGATGCCGTCAGGCTGAAGGAGTCCTGACGGGGCTGTCTTGGCTGACACGTCTCTACAACATCGTGTGGCGGTCGGGGACGGTACCTCTGGACTGGCAGACCGGGGTTGTGGTCCGTCTGTATAAGAAAGGGGGTGTGTTCCAATTACAGTGGAATCACAGTCCTCAGCCTTCCCGGTAAGGTCTATTCCAGGGTACTGGAGAGAAGAATCCGTCCGATAGTTTCCTCAGATTCAGAAGGAGCAGTGCGGTCACCGGTTCTGTTATAAGTCAGCTAAGCCTTGCAGAGAAGAGATGGTGAAAAAAAAAAAAAAAAAAAGATGAGGTGTACCGTACATTTCAGCAGGAATGAACAGAGGAAGGAGCAGGGACCACCAATGAACTTTTTGATGATGTGACGTATAAAGATAAGATAAACTAATAAAAGACATGCCATCATGTTGGTAAATCCGTCCTGAGTACCTGAAGTCTCTGAATGTTGTGGGGCTGGTCATCGGTTCTGTTCATTGTATTTATGGACAGAATATCTAGAAGCAGTCAGGGCCCAGAGGGGGTCCGGTTCAAGAACCACAGGATCTTATCACTGCTGTTGCAGATGATGTTGTCCTGATGGCTTCTTCGAGCTAAGACCTGCAGCAGGCACTGGGGTGATTTGCGAGTGTGAAGCGACTGGGATGAGAATCAGCTCCTCCAAATCCGAGGCCATGGAAAACCTCCACTGGAAAAAGATGGCTTGCCCTCATTGGGTGGGTGGGGAGTTTCTGCCTCAAGTGGAGGAGTTGAAGTATCTCGGGGTCTTGTTCACAAATGAGAAACGGATAGAGCGTGAGATTGACAGGCAGATCCGTACAGCGTCCACAGTGATGTGGTCGCTGCGGTTGTAGTAAAGAAGGAGCTGAGTCCAAAGGCAATGCTCTCGATTTACCGGTCAATCTTTATTCCTACCATCACCTATGGTCATGAGCTCTGGGTAATGGCCGAAAGGACAAGATCGCGGATACAAGCAGCCGCAATGGGCTTCATCTGCAGGGTGGCTGGGCGCTCCCTTAAAGATAGAGTGCTGATAGATAGATAGAAAGGATAGATAGGATGCCTCCTGCTGCCCCCACGACCCGCCCCCGGATAAGCGGAAGAAAATATTTGGATGGATAGATGTAACTCTCTTGGAGGAGGATCTGTCACCTGCTTGAACAGAGCATTTTGAGGTTTGGAGATGTAGACAGACCAATAATAAAGAGTTACTCAAGCACAACTATGGGTATGTTCTTGAGGAGATAACAATATTCTAACATGGCTTAAACCTCACATGAATCAATTATGCATAATATAGGACCTTTAAGAAATCTTACAACAATGAGGTCCCATCTGTCGTTGTATTTCTCTCTGACTTCTGGAGCAGCGGATATCAGCGCATTAAAGATATGAACATCACCTGAAAAAACAACAACTTGATTCAGTAAATGAATACAAGTTAGGCAACAAAGGCCAGGTATAAACTTGTTTCTAATTTGAATTGTCTTTTTAAAATGACAATGTCTGTAGACTGCAGACACTGCTCTGTTTACTCAAGATAGACTTTAATCTGAGCTTTGTTTTAACGTAATCTGACCAGAAAGTGCTCATTTAGTTAGAACTACAACAGGTGAGCTGTTTGTAATATTATTGGAGAGGGATTTGTTTAACAGCACAATCACAAGCTAGCTAGCAGTGGCGAACAGTTTTTCAGTTAGTTACACTCACGTTGAAAATCAAACCCCTAAACGGGACCATGAATGCTTGTATTGATCACAGGCTCCTGAAAACTTGTTGTTTAAATCCATTATGTATTTTTCTAGAGTTTCAGCCTATTTTTGCTTAAGTGTGCATCGGGTCTCCATTGTAACTGATGAACATTCCGCGAAAGAGATTTAGGCAGAACACCACCAGCATGATGTCACTGCAAAATATCAATTGATTATACTCTCTTTCCTAGGAAATATCCAACAGGTAAATCTACAAATGTTGCCCTGATCATTTCTATTAGTGACTACATCTTATACAACAAAAACGTCCCCATCTGTATCACATATTATTGGCCTATAGAATGTTGTGATGTCATCTGAAAACCAACACTTCAGTCTCACCTGTGACTCTGTTGTTGAGCATGTCTGTGTAAAAACCGAAGGCCCTTGAGAATGCACCATGCTGCAAAGAAACAGGAAACAAAAATACTATTATACAAAACTAGATAAATATTAAAATAATCAGTATTGTTCCATAAGGGATGACTTAACCTTAAAGTATTACACTTCTGTGGAGTATTAACTACTAACACATTTAGCTCACCATGTTACATTTTATTATTTTGAAAATTGTATATTTGCCACAAGTTGCTCCCCCTTCAGAGTGCTATTACAACATATTCAGTGTGTATCCCACTAGTGAAACTACTGCACATCGCAACAGGTTTGTGAAGTTGTAGTGTATCGTTTTGTATCCTCCTTTTGTATATTTATGGAAAATTATCATGAGGAAGCATGGGTTACATACATTTGTGGGCTAAGCATTAGACAAGGTCATACTTCGAACCATAAGGAGGGTTCAAATAGTGCCCGAAAGAGATCACTAGATTACTCAAACATGCATGAATAACATAAAATCTTTTTGGGTATGTTTTTGATGACAGAAAAATGTTATAACATAGTACAAAGCTCCAAATACACAAACATTGACAGAGGGTAAATAAAACCAGTTTATCCCTCACCTTGACCATGCCTCTGATCAGAGCTGAGTAGCAGCGTGTATTTCGCTCTAGGAGTAAGTTGAAGATTCGTTCTGCATTGTTGTTTTCTTTCCATGTGGTTTTCGGGAGCTCAGATACTTTTCGAAACCTGCCTTTCCATCTTCTAGTCTCCTCCCCTCCCTCCTCCTTTGAAGGGAAAGAGTTCATAAGATTTTGCAAGGATGTGGAGGTCTTGATGTACGCTGACGACACGGTTTTCTTTGCACATGGTTCAGATGCAAACTCTGTGGCAGCCAAACTTCCTAAGGTTATGAAAAAGGCAATGGAGTGGTTTCATGGCATGAACCTTTCATTGAATACAGAAAAAACGGTCACAATGTACTTCTCTAACAAACAAAATCACAGTGTTCTTCCAAATATTTATGTGGATGGTTACATGCTCAAAAATGTTGAGGAAGTCAAGTATTTGGGCGTCATCGTGGACCCCAGACTAACCTTTAAGAAGCATGTTAAGAAGGTCTGCAAGGATTTGAAATATAATGTCATAAACATCTGTTATATTAGGAACTCTTTGTCATTGGAAGCTGCAAAATCTTACTTCAATGCAATGATAATCTCTCACATCCTGTACTGCATGTCGTCCTGGTCTCAAGCCAAAGCAACCTATATTCCAATAAGATCTTTGCACAATCAGGCACTCAAACTTCTTGATAAAAAGTCCCGGCGATACCACCACTGCAATATATTAGACAAATACAAAATTTTAAGCTTTGACAATTTGATCAGATACTCTGATATCCGCCTGGTGCATAAAATCCTTCATGACGCTGCCCCACCCCCCTTGAAAACTTTTGTACAGCCAGATGCTCAACTTATTAACAGAGCGCTAAGGTCTGTCTCAAGGGGTGACTGCAATGTTCTCAAAAGAAAGTCTGCTTTTTCCCAATCAGCCTTTTCCTACAAAGCCATTAAAGGCACTTTACTTACCTCTTGCACTCTAAATAATACTGACCCCTTGCACTTTAAGTAACTACTGCAATTTTACTTCTATTTTACTATTTTATTGTTGCTATATTACTGGTTTTATTAGTCTGTTGAACACTGAATAATCTGTACTTTTGAATTCTTGCACCGATTTGTATTGTATTGTTTTTACATTGTACGTGTTAATTGTTGTTTTAATTGTTGTTTAATTGTTGTATTAATTGTTGTTTTAGGACTACAGATGGAAAGTAGCATTATGCTAAATCTGGTGCAGCCATCTTTTTAATGTAACTGCACATTGTCCTTTAAATAAATAAATGTTATACAATGTAGATCTACAGTAAAATACCCTTAGGTAATACGGGTATTATAGAAAGAAGCATTCCTATAAATCACCAGCTTCATAACACAACTGTCCATTTTTTTGGGCCAAATTGAGTTTTTTGTCCTACTCTCCAGATGTTACCACATCTGTAGGTATCATTGGTTCCATCCTCCGCCAAAAAAAAACACAAACTACCCAAGTAGAAATAGAAAAATGGCTTACAAAATTTGCTTAAGACTCACAGAATACAGGATATGTTAAAAAAAAACAAACGAATGATATTTCATAATAATAGGATCTATGTCTAAAATATAATATAAAGCATTATTCTATCACACAAAAAATCTCCAACAAGGTATAAATTGGCTGTTAAACTGCTTCACTCACAGAGCCCGCTTTGTTGGGCGATCCCTCGGCGACTGGATCTCGATCACAGTAAAAACAAATCAGGTCCAAAAGGTCATGGGTCGTTTCTATGGAGATTGTTTGACCTAACAATAAAGCACAAAATAATTTTAGATTGGAATCTAGCATGTTGTGTTCTAGCTTGACAAAATAAGGTTGCAAAACACACACAACAAAGCAAACAGACTTAGCTCAACAAAATTGCATGGATCTCTCATAAATAAATAAAGTGTTCACTGCATATATTTTAAACTGAGGCTCATAGGGACTCTCTAATATATTAAATTTTAAAAACATTTCCAGGAGCATTGACATTTGACAACTGTCAAGTTAATAATCCCATACGTTTCAGAACATGTTTATAGGGGTCTAAAATATTTGGTTAGCTGGTTTAAGACAAATGTAATTGAGAAATTGGGAGTTGTAGTTTTTTGTAAATGAACTAGTATAATCTAAATAATGGAAATAATATATAGTTCAAATAGCAATTTTGATTTTATAGCAGATTATAATTAGTTTCTCACCGCTCTGCAGCAGCTGGTCATACATCTCCACGGCTGCAGAGACTCTCCTCAGACTGATCCTCTCCTTCAGAGCAGCTTCACTCAACTCCTCCAGGCTCAGAGACACAGACTCTGGCATCAGAAACTGAGCAAAACAATGTAAACAATTCAGTTCTGCACTAGGGCGATAATGTGGGCGATGTAGCATCACATTTTTATTCCAATATAAAAAGATAAAATTTGCGACAATGATATGAACAGTACTAATGCAAGGCAGTTAGCCATTTGAATTCTCATTGAACATGGTATAATTCACAATAAACCTAGGGCAAAACCTATGGTTAATCTCAGTGCATTATTTTTATTTTTATTTTAAATCAATATTGCAATTTACAATGATAAAATGTCTAATAGGGATCTGCGTATAATGCCATAGATTATCTTCTTATCTTCAAACAATGTCTTAAATTAGTGAATCTTTTACTGGTATATGTGGTTCTGCAAAGTCTTTGATGAAAAACTTTGGGTTGCTGTTGATGAAATATTTTGCTGCAGCTTGACCAGACTCTTGAGAGAGCGAGAACAAGGTCTGAGGGGAAAAAAAAAAAGTCAAACTTCAGGGAGAAAATAAATAACTGAGAAATAAAAAAAGATTCATTATTTGGAACACACAAATTCGGAGGACGTTCTTGGAGAAAGGTAGGGGTCATCTTGGAATTGATATGGATACGCTGTGGGGTCCTGTTGGAGACACGAGAAATTTTAAAAAATTGGACGTTATTTGCAAAAAATATTTATTTAATTAATAAAAAATAACAATTAGAAGAATATATTATTTTTCTTGCATTAGATAGAACATACAATAGACTTACCCTTTTGACAGTTGCAGCCAGAGCCTCTAAAACTGCCACTTTGCTCCTGTTGAAATTTAGGTATATTTAATAAAAAAAAAATACAAATAATATTGTAAAACGTTTTTTAAATAATCTGGAGTCTGGACACTTACCATGTTTTCTTTTTGGGAATGACAATGCTTTCAGAGGATTCTACAAACATAAGAAGATAAGTGAATTTCAAATTTCAACATGGAAAAAAAATTCCATGCCAGCTGTACGTTTCGAATCTAACAGTTTTTTAGTATATAATGGTATTTATACTGACCTGTATTTGCCTCAGCAGCTTGTTGCTGGAGGACAGGGCTCCAGTGAAAGCTCCTGACAACAAAAGTGATAAAGGTTATTCAACTTATAGATCTGGCTGGTTTGGTATGGTATATGGTATATGTCGCCATATTTAATTTCAACAACTCCAGCGTATAACAATCCATGATAACAGCAATACATTTACGCTTTCTCACCTGCCAGCCCATAATTTATTGATGCTATTTAGGAGAAATTGTCCGTTTTTATGTAAGTAATGCCCGACGTGCCTCCCAGGCGCCGCCATTTTGTTGCGAAGTGATGCATTGTGGGGGGAGATACCAAGACGACAAAATACGGAAATTAACATGAACAGTTTTATTTTTGCAGTTTAGCATGCGCAATAAATGTCTAGTTTTATTATATGGCGTGTAAGAATATTATCACTTTTTTCTATTGTTTTATATTGCTGTTTGAATGTAAAACTACGTATATTTAAATATATTTCTCTCCCTGTATGTTGCGCTTCAGTGGTACAACCCCACGTGTGTAGGTACACAGGGACGCGTGAGCTTCAGCTAAAGTTATGAATTCGTGAAAATAAATCGTATAAACTGCATAATTCGTCATAATGTTCTTCGGAAAGGAGATACCATGGCGTCGTCTGGAGGGCATGTCATTTGGCATGTTTTCTGCAGAAGAAATGAGGTGAGAATGTGCTAAAAATGTCAAAACAACGTGAGTGCTCAGGTTAGCTATATGTATGAGTAGTTGATAAACGTGCAAGTGTCAAGACAAATTTGACTAAATAATTGTACTGTTAATGTTTAAGGCATTATTTTAGATTCCATGTCTTTAAGCTAAGTACGCAATTCTAAAGTATTTGGATATTTGGGAAAAGTTTGGATTATTGTATAGGCTATTGCATGTTACCCGATAAAATGACTTTTCAGGCACTGCATTTATTCTTTTCAATACCACGTTATGTGGCTTCCTGTGCGTTACCTTGTCAATATCCTTTTTTCACTCTTTGAACAATTATTCCAAATCCATTCTCATTAAAACACCGCTTTATGTGAAGTTGTATCAAAAAGCCTGTAATATTGGTTTGGCTTATTATTAGTTGTTTTGAAATTGGCAAACTGTGATGAACTAATGTCTCATTTACAAATAATCAAAGTTGTTGTGAATTTCAATTCATAAATTGTATTGGGAATCATTAAAAGAATGTGGATTAATCATGGAATTCTGTGTGTTTTCTGTGTGTAGGAAGCTAAGTGTGAAATTAATCACAAATTCCAGATTTCTCGATAATGTGGGAAACGTGGCCCTGAACAGCCTCTACGACCTGGCTCTAGGTCCAGCTGACAACAAAGAGGTGCAGGAATTTATGAGAAGTTATTAGGATTGTCATTCTAATCAATACTAAAACTAGTATTGATACTAGATACTAATTTGATGCTAACATAAATGACATATATAAGACAAAATTGGACATTTACTGGGGTTTTAGAATAGTCTTGTTGATCTTTAGTTCAACTTGTACAAGATCACATGGAACTACTAGGGAAACTATCCCTATTTCTGTTTTGAAAATTACATATTATTGTTTTAAAAAGACATTTTTTATGTGGTATTGAAAACGGTGTTGCGATGCTTCAGATGACATCACACCATTTTATAGGCCAATAACATTTAATGCAGGCTTTTAATATTGTCAATATCCACAAGTTTGTCAGACTTTCAGTACTGTGAAATACTGCCAACATTGCTACGTCTCTAACATATAATTCATAATTTCTGTTTATTGTTTGACTGTATTTTGTTTTTATTGCCAGGTGTGCTCGACATGTTGTCAGGACTTTAACAGTTGTCCTGGTCACTTTGGTCATGTGGAGCTGCCTCTGCCAGTGTACAACCCTCTGTTTTTCGATGTAAGATAATTTTAACCTTAGAATTACCCAGATTTGGTAATGCTTCATGGATTTATATATAGAGCAAATTTAACACCTAACATTTGCTCTGTGACATGGATATTTTGATGCATTTCATCATTGTAGAATAGTGAATTCCCTTGTTGTTATTACATTTGAACACTGTGTTTTGACTTTTGGCTTGTCAGAAACTGTACTTCTTGATCCGAGGCTCCTGTCTGAAGTGTCACCTTTTGACCTGTCCTCGAGCTGCGATTCACCTCCTCATGAAACAGCTCCACCTGCTGGACCATGGGGCACTGCAGGAGGTTTACCACATTGAACAAGTCCTCACACAGGTACAACGCTGGGCTTTTTATATCACTGTGCCCACTCCAAATGCAGCATAGCCTGCAGTATAATGTACTGAAGCATAGATGCTTTATGGGTTGGGTTGTACCAGTTACTTATTCGGTGGTGTTCATCCCCTGGCCCAAAGGTTGGCAGTTTGAGCCCTCCTTCCATCAGTGGTCTCCAGTGTATTTATGTGTGTGTGAAAGAATGAGGGTGCGTTCACACTTTCTGCTGTTTGGTTCTAAATTTAGACCATTTTAGTCCTGATGAGGTCTTGGTTTGGTACTGTTATAATCCTTTTTCAATACTGATCTACTACAGATTATCCATCCATCCATCCATTTTCTTCCACTTCTCCGGGGGCCGGGTCGCAGGGGCAGCAGTCTAAGCAGGGACTCCCAGACTTCCCTCACCCCGGACACGTCCTCCAGCTCCCCTGGTGGGACCCCAAGGCGTTCCCAGGCCAGCCGAGAGACATAGTCCCTCCAGCGTGTCCTGGGTCTTCCTCGGGGCCTCCTCCCGGTGGGACATGCCCAGAACACCTCCCTAGGGAGGCGTCCAGGAGGCATCCTGAGCAGATGCCCGAGCCACCTCAACTGGTTCCTCTCAACGTGTAGGAGCAGCGGCTCTACTCCGAGCTCCTCCCATGTGACCGAGCTCCTCACCCTATCCCTAAGGGTGCGCCCGGCCACTCTGCGGAGGAAGCCCATTTCAGCCGCTTGTATCCACGACCTTGTCCTTTCGGTCATTACCCATGAGCTCATGACCGTAGGTGAGGGTAGGAATGTAGATTGACCGGTAAATCGAGAGCTTTGCCTTTGGGCTCAGCTCCTTCTTCACCACAACGGACCGATACAGCGACTGCATCACTGCAGACGCTGCACCAATCTGCCTGTCAATCTCCCGCTCCATCCTTCCCTCACTCGTGAACAAGACCCCGAGATACTTGAACTCCTCCACTTGGGGCAGAGACTCACCACTCACCCGGAGAGGGCAAACCACCTTTTTCCGGTCGAGAACCATGGCCTCGGATTTGGAGGAGCTGATTCTCATCCCAGCCGCTTCACACTCGGCTGCAAACCGCCCCAGTGCCTGTTGCAGGTCCTGGCTCGAAGAAGCCATCAGGACAACATCATCTGCAAACAGCAGAGATGAAATCCTGTGGTTCCCAAACCAGACCCCCTCCGGCCCCTGGCTGCGCCTAGAAATTCTGTCCATAAATATAATGAACAGAACCGGTGACAAAGGGCAGCCCTGGCGGAGTCCAACATGCACCGGGAACAGGTCTGACTTACTGCCGGCAATGCGAACACAGCTCCTGCTCCGGTCTACAGATTAATTGACCAATATGTTTTTTCCATGGCACATTCAGAATCTTTAGAATCCAGAGCAAATGATGACTGATTAGCTCTGCTGGTATTTTTTGGGCCAATATGCAAGATTTGAATTATTTTCCCTAAATTATCCAGTTTTAAAAGGGAGGCTCAGACTTCCCTCTCCACACACACTTCCTCCAGTGCTTCCGGGAGTATCCTGAGGCATTCCCAGGCCAGTCGAGAGACATAGTCCCTCCAGTGTGTCCTGGGTCTTCTCCGGGGCCTCCTCCTGGTGGGACATGCCCAGAACACCTCCCTAGGGAGGCTCCGAGCTCCTCCTGTGTGACTGAGCTCCTCACCCTATCTTTAAGAGAGTGCCCAGCCCTGTGGGGGAAACCCATTTTGACCGCTTGTACCCCCGACCTTGTCCTTTCAGTCATTACCCAGAGCTCATGGCCATAGGTGAGGGTAGGAGCGTAGATTGACCGGTAAATCAAGAGCTTTGCCTTTTGACTCAGCTCCTTCTTTACCACAACGGTCTGCTACAGCGACCGCATCACTGCAGACGCTGCACAGATCTGCACCTCACTCGTGAACAAGACCCTGACATACTTGAACTTCTTCACTTGAGGCAACGACTCCCCACCCACCCGGAGAGGGCAAGCCACCTTTTTCCTGTCGAGAACCATGGCCTCGGATTTGGAAGAGCTGATTTTTATCCCAGCCGCTTCACACTCTGCAAACCGCCCCAGTGCCTGTTGCAGGTTGTGGCTCGACGAAGCCATCAGAGATGGGATCCTGTGGTTCCAGTACCAGACCGCCTCCGGCCCCTGACTGCGCCTAGAAATTCTGTCAATTTTCCCGAAATTATTTCATTAAAATTGACTAAAATCGCACCCATTAATCATTCTACAGACCTGTGAGAGAGCAGTGTAGTCATATTTTGTGCAGTTGTCTTTTTGCACTACAAAATATCAGCCTCTTCTTTGGATTTAAGCCTGATTAAGGTTTGGGTTTAGTTCCTGTTTAGTCACAGTTTTGATGTGGTTTATGTGCAAGTGTGAACAGGCATTAAAGTGCTTGGACTGCAGACTCAAGTCAACATAATTATGTTGGAATTAAATAGCTTGACTGCACTGACTAAGTGACATCTCCAATAGCTATTGATACAAATATGGAGAAGTTAATGCCAATTCAAGAAGAACAACACACTTCTTAGTACTTGTAAAGTTTGCATTGGCCTTCATAGGGTCACAGATCACAATTTAAAAAACTGACAGACTGAAATGCATTTGTGTGATTAAATATCTTTTGTTGTTGCTTTTTTCTTTTAAATTATGTTTTTTTTATTTGTTTTAGTGTGTGGAGTCAAATCCCAAAATCACTGGAGATGAAATTGAAAGAGCTTTAAAAGAGTACACAGATAGAGTCATCAGTGAGACACTGGTCAACAGCAAACCGGTCAGTAATATTATCATACTATAGTAGCAACTAAGCCTGAATCATTCTTGATGAACTATTTGTTTGTTGTGAATTAAGTCATGTTGATGCTGTGTTCATGCTTTATTAAGGCAATTCAAGTTAATATAAAATATATTATTTGACTTAAAGAGCCTATATTACACAAAAGGGGTTCTTATGTCCTTTAAGACATGTATAATGTTGCTACCTCATCAAAACATACCTGAAGCTGTGTTCTTTTTTCTTTCACACAAGTTTGAGTAAAGTAACCCTTTTGAGCTTTGGAGATGTCGACAGACTGATAAGTCTGTCGACATCTCCAAAGCTCAAAATGTATCACCTTGTGATGTCATGAAGCAATATTTTTCAAGTTAATGGCTAGCTTTTACCTTTTGTTATGTAGCGATTGCAATTCCAGGTCTGAAATTATTCAAATGAGTCTAGTGAAGATAGAGTTTAAAAACACAGTGGAGCACTTTCTGTATTGTCACATGACGTCACAATGTGGAACAGAGTAGAGATGCGTGGGTCGGGCTTTTTTTCAAACCTGTGGGTCCCGCATTTCTAATTATGGATGGCCCGCCGAAACCTGCCCCTCTCAGAATTTATTTATACAACCCGCTCCGACCCACAATCATTAAATACATGCAACTTTATTTTAACGAAAAATGTGCTTGAAAACAGACATAATGGGAGTGCATCCATCAATATGATAAACCAGCTTCAGTTTTCTTTCAAAACAAAATAATACCTCATCGTCAATATCCAAATTGCTTCTTTTTGGCTTCATTTACTGTGGCAAATTATTGTAACTGGCTAATGTGGTGTGTGTGGATGGCGCGCAATGCCATGCAAAGGGGACATGCCGGAGTGGCGTCAGGTTATAGCACTGATTATGCACTTACACAAACTTTATTATAAAGCATATTAATCTACATTGGCCCATGTTTGATTATTAGTTTGTTTTAAAATATTTTATAAGGTATAGTAATAATAGCCTTTTCTTCTGTGAAAAATGTCCTGTCCCAACCCGCCCTGCACTAAATAGATTTCCAGCCCACCCCAACCTGTGGGCTCTCTGCGGCTCAGAAATCAACCCAGACATCCCTAGAACAGTGTTTTCTGTCTCAGAAAAAAACTATGACTAATATACAGGATTTATGTGTTATGAGTGAATGAAAAAATCACAACTTCAGGTATGTTTTTGATGAGGAAACATTATAGCATAGATCAGAAAATAGCATAATAATCATTATTTTACTTGAATTATTTTTCTTCAGATCAAACATGTTGTTCATATGAAGATCACTTTGATAAATAACTTTTGGAAAGACCACATGAAAACCAGGACATGTCCCAACTGCAGGTAACTACACTGTAATAACCATTATCTATTAGTACTGCTATCACTACTGCTATTATTACTGCTATTATTACTGTTCTCACACCTCTCACTACTGTGCTCACTACTATTTTCACTACTGCTGTTACCACTGTCGTTACTACTGCCATTACTTCTGACATAGTGACCCAAAATTGCTTATTGGCTTGAGTCCGCATCTCGTTTAAATGTTAATAAAACGATGGCAATGTACGTTAGGGATTGTGTTGGAGCCGATGTTTGGGTTCAAAAAGCATCAAAAAAGTGTGTAACACTGAAATACAATGTACCTGTCTTAAGACACATTCGAAATAAACTGAACAATGATGCAGTAAAGGTTTATCGTTATTGATTTATTATATATAATATTATATATAATTTCTTATATAAACTATTGCATTTCCAGTTGGTCTCAAGCAAGTGAGACATTAAAACCATGCTGTATAATCAGGGAGTAAGAGTGTTAGACAAGAAACCACAGGCATCATCATTGTCAAATTCTTACAAAATATAAAATGTTAAACTTTGAGAACTTGATTGTGTATTTGTGCAATTAACACAGAATTTAAAAAAACAGTGCTGCACATTTACCACTTAAGAGATTTATCCAGCTTTGCGCAGAAGAGACCACCAGAACATCCATATCCACTAGTCACAATGACTAGACGCCCCAGATGTAGCTCAACGGCATTAAAGAATAAGAATGGAACAAGCCCCCGGACAGACGGAAACTCTGACCTGAGGGACTTCTCTTATAATGTCAGAAAAGTCCTTTTAGGGAGTCGGCTCTGTCAGCACAGATTTACATGCCATAGCTTATATGGTCATTTCTGACATAATATTAGAGTACTTTTAATTGTGGAAATGTGGAGTGTGATGTTTTTAAATTAAAGAATGGGAGAATGCATGGTTTGATTGTAAATGAATGGATACTTGTATATTGTATTTTAATTGTTCGTAACCTGCCCGGGGACTGCAGATGGAAACTAGCTTTAGCTAAATTTGGTGTAAAGCATCCATCCATCCATTTTCTTCCGCTTATCCGGGGCCGGGCCACGGGGGCAGCAGTCTAAGCAGGGACTCCCAGACTTCCCTCACCCTCATGGTGTAAAGCATCTCTTCTTTTGTGAGATTATTGTGTTTGCACATGGCCCCTGTTAAAATGAACCAATAAACTAAACTACTGCTGTTATTGCTGCTATTACTACTGCTATTACGACGTTTTTTCTTACTGCTGCTACTGTTTTTACTAGTTACTGCTACTAGCAGTTATCTCTGTTCTCACTACTACTCAAACTACTGCTGTTACAACTGTTACGACTACTGGTATTGCAACCGTTTTTAAAAAAATTCTTTATTTATGAATTTTAGTATTTTACAATGGTGTGGATTTTTAACATATACATGTTTTCTCCTCCCAACAACCATTCCCATCATTTCCACCAGAACACATAACACAAAGGGAACAAAAGGGAGCGACCACAAATCAATCTTCCATTTAGTCATATTCTTAAATAAAATTGGGCATTTTTAGGTCAACATATTCAACCCACTTCTCCCAACAGGACACAAACCAACCCTGCCTGTCATTCACCAGTGCCGTCATCTCCTTCATTCTATAAATGTCTAATGCAATTTCCCACCACATTGTCAAATTGGATCCTTCCCGTGTCAACCATTTCTTTGTTATAGATTTCTTGCTTGCAACCAACAAGGAGCTAAATACGCGTATATCCCTTTTGTCATGTCTTCTGACATGGGGTGATAAAATATCTAATCAAAGTTTTCCAGCCAAACTCCTTCCATCTTTGTGAGGCAGTACATTTCCATTGATGCTTCCATATAGATGTCCACTCTTCCTCTGATATGTTTATTCATGCTTCTTTCTCCCATAGTGCCTTAACCTTCCCAATTGAATTGAACTTATGATTTGTCATAAATTTATATAGAAATAAGTTTCTTATTATTATTATTATTACCATCATATGCATTCTGAATCACATTTACCAGGTCCCTGTTCGCCTCTGACACCATATGAATCTTTGAATCTATGTAATGCCATATTTGTTATGTTATATTAGAGTCTATTTTTAGTTTATTTTTAAGTCTATTTTTTAAATTATTTTAAGCTATTTATCTATTATCTTGTTTTATTGCATGTACCATTTTCCTTCTGTTCTTTAACTGTGCGGTGCAATACTGGAATTTCCCCACTGTGGGACTAATAAAGGCATATCTTATCTTATTTGCAAGTATCGGTAAAAATCTTGCTTTTCCAAATTATATTTATGTCTCAGTATTTCAAAACTAATCAATTTGCCATTTGCCATCTTTAATCAACTTGCTTATTATTGGTAGTCCCCTGGAAGACCACATCTTGAACTGTGAATCTAATCTGTTTGGTAGAAAACCACTTCAAAACTGTGATGTCTGTATCCAATATGTATCTTTCACTACATTTTTCCACACAGAAAGACTGCACTCAACCCATGGATTACCCACCCGATCTATATATTTTTTGTATATTTGGGTCTGCCAAGGTCGCTTGTATTGGGACAGAAAAAGTTTTCTCCTCAATACTTTTCCACTGAGCAGTGTATGATACATCACACCAGTTTATGACAGTCTTCATCTGTGCTGCTCCGTAATAATTCTTTAGGTGTCGTGGCGTCCGCAGCATTTTCTTCACTTAACCGGTCTTTGGTTGTAGTTTTCTGCCTTGCCTCCCTCTTTCCCATGTCCACCCCCTTTTTTACCTTAACTGCATTCTAAATTATGTTGAATTCTGATACTTTAACAGGGCGAAAAAAATAAAATGCGGGAGAGCTATCGCTCTTTTTTTAACAACTTTTATTACTACTGTTATTACAGCTGTTAACTGTAACATCAAAAAAGAAAAAGAAAAAACGGAACTTGAATGTTAAGTTTGTTTTATGATTAAATAATGTTTTGCTCAGAGAGACCTGAGAGGGAGAAATAATGTACACATTTTATTTTTCCTGAAGCAGTAAATATAGTAAAAAGAACTAATCTGAAAAACTCAAGTTTTTATTTATTTTTTAAAGGAGAGCGAAATTTTCAGTGCGTCGTGAACACAACAGTAAACTCATCATCAACATGTCTTCAGCGCAGACTCTGGACAGGACCGGTAAACTACAGATTTCATAAAACTATTAAGTGAAATCTTAAATTTAAAAAAGCTATGATGTTTTTAAATGATTATTTTTGTTTACAGATGATATCATGGCTGGACGGAGGTCTTACTTGACGACGAGTACAGCCCGGGAACATGTCATTAAACTGTGGGAGAAAGAAGGTACTCATCCATGTTTATTTTCTGTATTGTTTATATTATTTTAATAAATCATAAATACATCATTTTAAATAACATTTCAGTATTCTTGAATTTGTCTGCATGACTGACCTTTTTTTTCTTGTGATGATGATTAGAATTTGCATTGATTAGATTTCCCTCCTGCACGTAAACACACACCAAAATTAAATCTAATTATTGTGTTATCTGATTATGGAGTGAATGCGTAATGCAATGTAAAGCGTCTTTGAGTGTCCAAAAAGTGCTATATAAGTCAGATGTTTTAATTATGATTATTATTATTATTATTATTGATAACACATTTTTATTGGCCATGTAATTGTACCCACTGTTGAGGCTGTTAAACTAAGAAAAAGTAATCTAATTAAATGTACAATTTTAATTTCTTTGTGCAGGTTTTTTCTTGAAGCACCTGTTTTCTGGGATGGACTTTGACCCTAAAGAAAATGGCTTTAACCCAGATATGTTCTTCCTGGAACTGCTCCTCGTCCCACCCTGCAGGTATAACTTTGTGTTATTATTCTGTATAAAAACATGCTACAGTCTTTAATAATACATAATGATAAAAATGTTCCTGTTTGTTTAGATACCGTCCCATTAACCGAATGGGGGATCAAATGTTCACAAACGGACAGACTGTGAACATGCAGGCGGTGATGAAGGACTGTGAAAGCATCAGAAAACTACTGGCTCTGATCGCCGGGAAGAAAATTGAAATTGAAGAAGTGGTAAGAATAAATTTAAACATCAATCAGAAATAGAGCGTATAGAGATCTGAATGATAAAGGGCAAGCTACAGATCTGACCTGTGGAGATGTGACTCATTGAAACAATCAATTTTTTTTCCCCAAGATATTTTTAGCAATACAACACTTGTAAGTTAATTAATGCGAAGTAAATAAGTTTAATACCATAATGTGGAACAGAAAAGGCAAAGTAATGACCTACGGAGATGCATATAAACGTAGCCAATGTTTTACTGCTCAATAATTAAAAGTTCTATGTTTCACCTGCTTGTCTCCGTGGAGACAATTTGCATTGGAATGCACAGTATGGCGTTAAACTTATCTGCCTTGCATTTATTCAGTTAGCAAAAGAACACCATAAACATTTCATAGTACACTTCTGAATTTTGATTTGAAAATATTATTTTTTATAACTGAGGACAAAGTTTAAGATTTTTTATTAAATGTTCAACATCTTGTTTAACCCAATATAATAGTTCAATATATGTCTGTGTTAAATAATTGAAAATAAAGAAAAATCTATAAAGGTGCAGTATAGTAGTTATTTGTTTATAAATGATTTGATCAAAGACACCTTGAAAAACACTCTTATTGTGAGTGGGCTTGCCTTTCACAAATATGGCCTGTAACCTGGCCTGGTGGCATCATCTGCTTGTCGCAATGGAGATAACTATATTTAATGCCATTCAGTTGAACAACTCAAAAAGGCAGCCACATCTCCATGGAGAAAAGCAGGTGGCAGAACCTCAACTACAAAAGTTGCACAGTTGCACCTTTAAAATCATCCCTGTTTTGTCTTCTCTCCAGGGCCGAGAGCAGCCGGAACAGGTGGAACAGGTGGAACAGGTGGAACAGGTGGAACAGGTGGAACAGATGGAGCAGGTGGAGCAGGTGGAGCAGATGGAGGCTGCAGACCAGTCCTTTCTTATGGCTCTCCCGGGTCAAACTCTCACGGATAAACTGTACAACATGTGGATCCGACTGCAGAGCCATGTCAACATCGTGTTTGACAGTGATATGGACAAACTCATGACTGAGAAGTACCCAGGGATCAAACAGGTACTGAGCCAGGTACTGAGCCAGGTACTGAGCCAGGTACTGAGCCAGGTACTGAGCCAGGTACTGAGCCAGGTACTGAGCCAGGTACTGAGCCAGGTACTGAGCCAGGGACTGAGCCAGGGACTGAGCCAGGGACTGAGCCAGGGACTGAGCCAGGGACTGAGCCAGGGACTGAGCCAGGGACTGAGCCAGGGACTGAGCCAGGGACTGAGCCAGGGACTGAGCCAGGGACTGAGCCAGGTACTGAGCCAGGTACTGAGCCAGGGACTGAGCCAGGGACTGAGCCAGGTACTGAGCCAGGTACTGAGCCAGGTACTGAGCCAGGGACTGAGCCAGGGACTGAGCCAGGGACTGAGCCAGGGACTGAGCCAGGGACTGAGCCAGGTACTGAGCCAGGTACTGAGCCAGGTACTGAGCCAGGTACTGAGCCAGGTACTGAGCCAGGTACTGAGCCAGGTACTGAGCCAGGTACTGAGCCAGGTACTGAGCCAGGGACTGAGCCAGGGACTGAGCCAGGGACTGAGCCAGGGACTGAGCCAGGGACTGAGCCAGGGACTGAGCCAGGGACTCTGTTGTCACTGAGGCAGTCGGTGGGATCGGAGTGAACCAGGGGTCTATATTAAGTTTAAACCAGGATTGTATTGCATGGACAGATTGCCAACTGAGACAACAACTCTGAACATTTTTCCCAGATCTTGGAGAAAAAGGAAGGTCTGTTCCGGAAGCACATGATGGGAAAACGTGTGGACTTTGCTGCTCGATCAGTCATCTGTCCTGACATGTACATCGGCACCAATGAGATCGGAATCCCTATGGTAAAATAACATTTTCAAAATTAATTATGGAAATTAGTAAATGGCAAATTCTGCACCATTTAAATATGTCTAAAGCAAATGACAATATCTCCATGGCGTTTTAGTCTTGCAGTTCTATTTCATTCCTTCTGACTGCAAGTGGAGATTCTTCAAGCACTGAATCTTTCGCATGCGCAGGTCGAGAATTACAACAAATTCATATGTGACCTTCCGGTGACCCACGTGAGGCTATATAAACATTTGACTCCGGAAGCACCCTTTTTTCTTCTCGCGCTTAGGTCGAGTGTGTTGTGGCTATTTGAGCTCACTCAAATGAAAGCTCTCCTTGAGTCCATGCAGACTTGGGATAGTGACCAGCAGGCTACTCAGCGGGATGCGATTTCTGTTTGTGAGGACGATGCCCTTTCTGTGGCAGTGTCAGATACGCACTTCCACTGACCTGCATAGTGGGAAACATTTGGACGTGTGTTCTGACATATCAGTGTTGAGCTCCAACAACTCCACTTGCTCTCAGGAAGGTGATGATGACCCAGCTGCTTCCTCTTTATGTGTGGCTTTTGCACATTTGCATTTGGATGCACCTCCTACGCAGCCCATGGTTTTTAATGCGTCTTTTAGATGGCAGGGCTCTGTGACTTCTTTTTTTGTTCCTCCCTCTACTGAGTATATTAAGGAACTACATGCCTGCTGGTCAGATATGAAAGCATTTTCTAAACCGATGTCTGATGGAAAGCCTCTTGCTTCCATGCAGGAGGCTAAGTTTAGTCTGAACCACCTGTGGCCTCTCTTATTGTGGCTCCAGATGAGGCTCTGAGACCCAGTACCAGGTATTCCCGACCTCAGTGCCATTCTACTGATGAATTGCTGTGCAAGGCTTATGACTCTGGGGCGCACATGGGTCATATAATTTCTTTTCCCACTTATTGTTGGTCTAGCAACTTTACTGGCAGATTCTAGTGTCGATGGGTCTACACAAGGCTTCGTCGACACGTCAAGCAAGGACGCTTAACATAAAAGCTGACCCAGGTGCGTCAGCAGGTTGCCACAATCTCCCTTGATGGAGACATATAAGAGGGGATTACCTGTGGTTGTGAGTGAACTTTATTGAGAGGCTGCTCTGGAGGCTCTGCAATGGATAGCCCAGCTCAGACCTCAGCTGGCAGGTCTTCACTGACGAGCTCCTCCTCTAAATGTTCCTTGTCCTTTTGCTACACACCAGCAAACCTACACCGTGCCACCAAGCCCATTAGTGGCTCCAGGGCGACCCGTTACAAGGTTGGCCCCTGCCATAGTGATTGACTCAAGACTTCACACGTGCCTCAGTTGTCACAGTCAGGTCACCAGCCCTCCAGGGCTTCTATTATTTAAATATTTATTATTCAATGTACTTTCTTGTCCAGAAGAAAACCAGCGACCTACATCTTGTTTTAGACCAGCAGGTTCTGTGTTTTTGAAGGTCATGCCATTCTATATGCTGTGCACCTCAGAGGTGCTTCATGCAATTTCCCCAGGCAAATGGTTCACGACCATTGATTTCATGTGCCAATCGCACACAATCACTGGAAGTTCCTTCGCTTTGCTTTTCAAGGGAGACATTTTCAGTTCAGAAGTTCAGTTCTGTATAAAAGCTGCTAACCTTGTTGTTTAGACCTCTACGAACATGTTCTGAAAAGCATAGGATTTTTATTAAATTAATGTATTAGTTTAGCAATTAAAATTTGATTCTAAATTTTAATGCTCCTTTACATGTTCAAAATCTGATAAATGCTTAAAATGTATCAAATTAATCTCAAATCACAATTGCAAATCTGGTTGAACATTCACCAAATGATATTATAAATCCAATTGCAATGGCAGATAAATAATTTAATTTAGCTCTAAAATGAATGTATTGAAATACTACTTATTTTAAAGCCTTACTCAATGTTTCTATTGTAGGTTTTTGCCACAAAGCTGACCTACCCTCAGCCTGTGACTCCATGGAATGTTAAAGAGCTTCGTCAGGCAGTTTTAAATGGTCCAAATGTGCATCCGGGTGCCTCTATGGTCATCAATGAAGATGGAAGAAAAACTATATTATCTCCATCAAACATCAGCCAGAGGGAGGCAGTGGCCAAACAGCTCTTGACCCCATGTCCCGGGCCTCACAAAATGCCTATGAAGATTGTAAGTGGTTTATTCAGAGAGAGTGTGTGTGTGTGCACGTGCGTGTGCACAATGAGCAATTATGAACAGCCTTAGGCAAGACCCTTCGAGTTACTGCCTACCTCATACAGTGAGTGTGGATGAAACTTACGAGATGCTGGCTCATACATCACCTGGCCAAACAAGGTCTGTGTAAGGTGTTGGGGAACCAGAGCACCCTGATGAGAAATGAGCTACTGGAACAAGAGAGACATGGGCCAGATGTGAGAACAAGCAACTAGTAGCTCAGTGTTCCAACATCCGCAAATGGCAACTGCTGTCACAACTTGAAATTGATGAGGTACAACACAAATGCTATGGCAAGGGGGAGTCAGGATGGCAGGTCGGAGGGGAGTTAACAACTACTCCCCAACCAGACATTGGGTATGAAGCCCTGATATAAGTATTACATTGAGCAAGGCAGCGACTGACCTGAAAGATAAGATCATAGCCCAAATGAACACAAGGCAACCCCCCAGGCCAGTTAAGTGAAGTACCATCGGAAAGTCTCCTAGAAGATGTGAACGCATCGTTGAGAGCGATCTCTACCTCAACCATCACAGAAACCAATGAGCTCAACCTGTGCACTGCCTGGATTGATTACAAGAAAGTCTATGACTCAATGCCACACATGGATCACTGAATGGAGCTGTACAACATCAACAGGACTCAGAACCTCTCGATGAGATTGTGGAAAACCACCCTTGAGGCCAATGGCAAGCCACTTGCACAAGTGACCATCAAATGTGGCATATACCAAGGTCCCCACTGCTGCTCTGAACCTCCTCAGCCAAATCATCAACAACACTCACACTCACTTGTGTGCTGTTTTGTCTGGTGTGTGTTTAATGTCTGTAATCTTTACTATACTGACAGTGTGTGAAAACAAATTTCCCCTTGGGGACAATAAAGGTCTGTTTATTTATCTATATCGACTCAGGAATGGGGCCACCATCAGTCACATGGATGACATCAAGCTGTACGCTAAGAATGAGTGAGACATTGAATCACTGATCCACACCACGAGGATCTACAGCACAGACACTGGAATGTCATTTGGGCTTCAGAAGTTTAGCTGGATGGTGACAAAGAGAGGGAAGGTAGTCCACACAGAATGGGTCACACTCCCATTCACTGGAGTAGTAGCAGGATTCAAACAGAGCTTTGTTCTCGCATGTCCCCAATCTCTGTCTTGTTCCAGTAGCCCATTCCTCATTCAAACCCGGGTCCTGCATGTGAAACTCAGATGACTTACCAGTCGAGCTAACCAGTGAACGTGTGTATGTACAAATACAATTTTTACATTTGTTATATATTTGTATTAATCATTGTTGTAGCACTGTTAACTTCTATAAAGGTGTAAATCAGCCAAGTTAACCCTTTTGAGAACTTTTTTATTTTATACACGTGTGCAGAGCCTTATGGCAATTTTTTGTGGCACGAGATCCTGTCCCATGCCTACTGAGTAAGGTCCTTAATAAAATATGAAATATTATTGTCATAATTTACTTACATGATATATATAATTTATCATAATCTGAATGCCTGTTCACATAGAATGTGTTCATACTATACATTAAAGTATACTTTTCTCTGTGCAGGTGAATCGTCACATAAAGAACAGAGATGTGCTGTTATTGAACCGACAGCCCACACTCCACAGACCCTCCATACAAGCCCACTGTGCCCGCATCCTGCCTGGAGAGAAGGTCTGTCCTGCCTCTGTAAAGTTCACATGATAATATTTTTTGTCTAATCCTCACTGATTTGTCTTGTTTGCAGGTCTTGCGTCTGCACTATGCGAACTGTAAAGCCTATAACGCAGACTTTGATGGAGACGAGATGAATGCTCACTTTCCTCAGAGTGAACTCGGCCGAGCTGAAGCCTACACTCTGGTTAGCACCAACCAGCAGTACCTCGTTCCCAAGGTCTGTGCAATTTACACCTGTGTTAAACAATGTTATAGCACAATCAGTGAGAATTTCAATGGCTAACTGCCATGCGTTAATACGGCAAAATGCACAAGGAGTCAATAGATAATAGTTAAATAACATTCTATATCACTGCTCTGTGTGTATAGCCATGACATCACCATAGTAAAGGGTAAAGAAATGATCAACAGCTCTGAGTAGAATGTAGGGACGAGCTTTATTTAAAACACAGAAATAATTAATAATAAGTGAGACATTTATTGGCAGTGAACTGTTGAGCTGTGGTATAAGCACATTGAACAACTTGAAGCCGTGCGTTATGCAGTTTTAACATACTTTGTAGAGGAACCCCACTGCGCATCATGGTGTTCCACGACACTGCATCATGCATCATTTAGCGCTTATAAATCATTCATAAATCACTCATCTTCTGGACATATGAATGGGGATGGGTAATCCCAGTTTCATCACAGCATCAGTGCTAAGTCTCCAAGCTCCAGCACTACCGGTTCTCTTACCAGTTCCGAGAAGTCACGCAAATTGTCGCCCTGTCAAATATGAAAATTACATTTTTCTCCTTTCATAAGATACGTTCCATAGACGTAACCTCTCAGACTTGCATAACTTTATGTTCCAAACAGCAGAACCTGCCTCTTTATTTTGGCATTTCATCATAACAAGCAGCAGATTTATGTGTTTTTATTGTTGAAGGATGACAACTAAGTACACAGCAGTGGGTGGAGATAGGCAGTAGGGGGATGCAAAAATTGTCTGGGCAATCCCTCTTAAAGCTTGTATTACCTTGTATTACCTACTGCCTCTGCTGACCATGCACTGTATAGTAATGTACTCCTGCTCCTGTCCTCAGGATGGCAAGCCTCTGGCTGGCCTGATCCAGGACCACATGGTGTCTGGGACGCGGATGACTATTCGAGGCTGTTTCTTCAGCAGAGATCAGTACACAGAGCTGGTCTATGGAGGGCTCACTGATAAACAGGGGAGAGTGAAACTCTTACCACCAGCTATACTTAAACCACACCCCCTCTGGACTGGGAAACAGGTCAGCAATATGTTTCTGCTAATATATACTACATTCATGTACTAGGGTTCTCAAAATTCGATGCAAAAATAGTATTGATGCTAGATAGTTCTATGAACATGTATTGATACTGAAAAGAAAAAAATGTGTGAATGGGACAGATTGATCTTTCCTGAATAGTGTTGGAATGGTCTGGATCATCAGTAATCAGTATCAGTAGAAGACCATGTGATCATTTTAAATAAACTGTTAGTCTTAAACTAAACTTTTTGTTTTTTATTGTATTATCAAAATCAAGGTTGAGATTTTAGTATTTGACAACACTCTTGTGTACTGCCACATAACAACATCTGTATAATTCTATATGCTTCTTGTACAAGTAACATCAGTTTGCAAAAAAAGGCATCTCTTTTGGTGTGAATGTACAAGTTGTTGTAAACTGCATGTTTTTTCATGCAAGTACATTTCTCCACTGTGAAATGTATCCCTCTTGTCTTAAATTAAATTTAAGATATTTACTAAATTCTCCCATAGGTGGTGTCCACATTGCTCCTGAATGTCATCCCAAAAAATGCACTTCCTCTGAATCTGGTCGGAAAATCCAAGATCCCGAGTAAAGCCTGGATCCAGGACCCACCCAGGGCCTGTCCCGGATACAGACCAGAGACCATGTGCGAGTCACAGGTGGGTCCAGGGGACGCAGATGCTCACAACATCCAGGAGGTGCACAGAGGCTGGACTGGTTTTCAAATCTTCTACATTAGAGCATTATTCATTTAAAATTCTTTTTTTGTCAAGATTCTTCAGTCTAGTTTTCTAGACTAAAATCTCATGGTATTTTATTTGACTAAAATTCATTATACATTTATTCACTGAGAGACATTTTGATTCTAATTATGATAATTTTATGTCATTCCTTTATGGGATATGTACAGACAGGCTCTGGGATTGAATAAAAGTGAGTTAGGTCTAGGGGAGTGCACCTATGTTCCCACAACTCTATGTTCCCACGGCTCTATGTTCCCACGGCTCTATGTTCCCACGGCTCTATGTTCCCACGGCTCTATGTTCTCACGGCTCTATGTTCTCACGGCTCTATGTTCTCACGGCTCTATGTTCTCACGGCTCTATGTTCTCACGGCTCTATATTCTCACGGCTCTATGTTCTCATATTTAAAATATATTTTTGAAAGTAAATCCAATCTACAACAGAACAAATGTGATAACATGGAGCCAGGGGAATATTGAACCCTTCTCTATTTGTCTCTCTCATTCATTTGTATTTATTTATTTTTTTATTAGCAAACCAAAGTAACAATTCTTTTCAATTAAATACAACTTCATAGATATGGTAATTATGTTTAGGAGCTGGGTCACGATTTATTTATTTTTAATTACTTTTATCCAGTAAAAAAATATGTTGACAAAATATTTTCCTCAACAATATATTGATCTCTTGATCAGCAGAAGATTTGTGAGTATGAATGATGTATTGTAGGTGGTGATACGTGAGGGCGAGTTGCTGGTTGGAGTCCTGGATAAGGCACACTATGGCTCTTCTGCCTATGGTCTGGTGCACTGCTGTTATGAGCTCTATGGAGGAAAGACTAGTGGAAAACTGCTCAGCTGTTTGGCCCGACTCTTCACCGCATATCTACAGCTCTACAGAGGATTCACTCTGGGTATTTTACATTGTTTCCTGTTAGCTTCAAGTTGATAATTGCCATATAGCCATTATATCATGTTGCATCTACTATAGCATGCCCTTCATTTTTGTAGACTAATTTACTAATGTAGCCTAGTTTTCATGTACACAATTTTCAATTTTTGCTGACTAAAACGAAACAAAACAAATGTTTAAGTGGAACTAAACACCAAATCAGCTATTTTCTGCAACTAAAACCGTGTCGATGGTCTTTTTAGTAGCATTATCTACTAAATATTGTTCCTAGTCCATTCTTTTCTGTTAGTGCAGCTCATTTAGCCTGGCTGTGGGTGAAATTAAGTAGTTTAGTCCCACCAAGTCTAATAATATACAATGATGTGCTACAAAGTTCCTCTGGTCTGTAAAAATGTATACAAAAATTCTTCATTCCAAATGCCATTGTCTTGCTGAACTCCAACACATGAGCTCAGGACATATAGCTGGTGAAATACTATAGCCTTAAGCTTATGATTTTTTTTATCCATATTCAGTCAAATAATTTCATGCTAATTCAGTCAATATCTTTCCATCACTTACTACTATAATCTTTTTTCCTGTTTAGGTGTGGAGGACATTTTGGTGAAGCCAGGAGCCAACAAACAACGGAAAAAGATCATTAAACAGTCTCTCAAGATTGGGACCAAAGTATATTTTTTCCATTGTTACGAATACTTGCAGCCTGTATGCATAAACGTAGCTTTGACAAATCGAGTGCTCTGTCCTCAGTCAGTGCCACTGGCCAAAATGGCTGCCACAGTTCATGGGCCTCATTGGTATATACATGACCTCTGGGGATTTACACGTACTACGCACATTTAACTGGTTTACTTGGATGTGCGTAGTACATGACCTCTGGGGATTTACATGTACTACGCACATTTAACTGGTTTACTTGGATGTGCGTAGTACATGACCTCTGGGGATATACATGTACTACGCACATTTAACTGGTTTACTTAGATGTGCGTAGTACATGACCTCTGGGGATATATATGATATGATTTTCCTATTGGATCAATAATAAATTGAAGATGTTATTTTAGTAAATACTAAGTCATGAATACATATCCCCCCTCTCTTTCCCCAGGCTCTCCAGGCAGCGTTTAACCTCCCCTCTGATGTGGAGCTGGCGGAGGCTCAGAGCAAGTGGCAGGATGCTCACCTGAACCCCGACCAGAGAGACTTCAGTTTGGCCGATCACAAGTTTAAAGAGGTGGCCAACCAGGTCAACAATGACATCAACAAGGTAAAAACGCATTTTAACATGCTATTTGGTATTAATATTGATACTGTGACTATAAAATATGCAAAAAATGCAAGAACATGTAGTTTTCCTATGCATATTTATGCTCTCTGGGCAACAGTGATTGAAATAAAAGAAACATTTTACCAACTGATGCGCTAATAAATGCTGCAATACAGATTGGTTGAATGATTGACAATGTGAATGCAGAAAAGATAAGAATGAGTCTGTGATAACAGAAAGGTGTCTGGTTCGTAATTGGTCTTATAAAAAGTGCCCCGAAATATAGTCTGTATTTTGTGGACTATAAATCATTCCAGATTAAGTCGCACCAGCAAAAAAAATGCATAATAATGAAGAAAAAAAAACATGTATACGTCGCACTGGACTATAAGTCACATTTTTTGGGGAAATTTATTTTACAAAATCTGAGACCAAGAACAGACATTTTATCTTTAAAGGCAAGTTATAATACTAACAACAATAAAATAGAGAACATCAGGCTCAATATCAGTAAAGCACGTTAATGTAACACATTTATATTTATTCAGCTACAGGAAGCACAGACAACAAACTGAACACGTGTCTGGTTTGTTAACGTAAGATATTAACAGTTCATCAGATAAATAAAGCATAAAAAACAAGTACAACAAACAAACAAGTTACTCTTGATCTCAGTCCAAATCACTAAATCCATCGAATTCTACATCCTCAGTGTCACTTCTGAACAATTCCGCCTGCTCTGGAAAAAGATGAAGTGTTGCTTCCTCCTCTGCATGGCTGTCATCAGACTCGGAATAAGATTTTCTTTTCCCCCAGACAAACTATGAAAAAAAGTGTGACTTACAGTCCGGAACACATCTGATTATACAGTTTCACTCTACATTATGTTCTAATCCTCTTTCCTGTCCTTAGGTCTGTATGCCCATCGGACTGCACAGGTCTTTCCCCGACAACAACCTGCAGCTCATGGTCCAGTCTGGAGCCAAAGGGTCCACAGTCAACACTATGCAGGTAACTCATGTTTAATGTACATTTCTATTCTATATTTCTATTTATTTAATGGTAATTCATGCAGCCTTGTCAAATTCAGTGCTCTGTCTTCAGTCTGTGGCACTGGCCAAAAGGCTGCCACAGTAAAGTGTAGTTCATGGGCCTCATTGGTTTAAACCTGATCTATGTGGATAAATATGTACTACACACAATCTGTACTGTAGTGTATGCAGCCATGTTAGTAATAATGTAATTTTTATTAAAGCCGCAGTATTTAACTTTTAACCCAAAAGTAGACTAAAATAATAGAATGTTTTTTGTTTTTTTTTGGTTGTGTTTATTGCACTGAAAAACTTACAAAAACATCCTCACTGTGAGCAGGCTTGCATCTCCACAAACCTGACTCTTACTTGGCCTGGAGGAAAGATGCTTGTTTCCATGGAAATGTTATTCCTGTGTCTGTAATACTCTGTTGTATGGTATAAAACATCTAATCCATGGAGAATATTCCAGTGTGGTTTTAACAATCCATTTCCAAGAACTGCAGTTTACATGCCACCTCAGAATGTTACATACTTACACACCTTTAATGCCATGATGTCATATTTTGAGACTTTGTGAGGCTTTTTTGCAGTGTGGCAAACATGAACTGATGCTAAAAAATACTTGATTTGATATTAAGTCTTTCAGGGGTTGATAGTATCAATACTAACAGGAAACTGCCTCAGATTAAGTACAGCTCATCATCTGTTAGCATTTTAATGCTAACAGATGCTAACAGCTAACGTGCTAATATGTTAATATGGCTAAAAGGGGCTCATTATGGGCTTGAATGACTGCGGTAAGTAGGACTCAGGCACAGTGCACACTTAGCGTAGCACAATAGACCTACAAACAGAAACTGTAAACAATAGGTATTTGGAGTTTCAGTGTAGCTAGCTTCTCCCTTCAGATAGATATAAGACGGTGTCCAGCAGTAATCTGACCAGAACTGAAGAAGCGGCTTGGATGAGCAACGAAACGTCTTCACTCCTACAACGTTTTGTCCAGTTGACAGATTTAATATTTTTATTTTGCTTTACAGCTCATCTTGTCATTCTTGTTGTAGATCTCCTGTCTGTTGGGTCAGATTGAGTTGGAGGGGCGACGGCCTCCCCTGATGCCTTCTGGGAAATCTCTACCATGTTTTCAGCCGTACGACTCCTCACCCGAAGCCGGAGGGTTTGTGTCGGGAAGATTCCTCACGGGCATCAAACCACAGGTCAGGTCTAGTTTTTTAAATGAAAAGTTGTTATAAATTATACACATTTATAGAAATTACCTTAAAATTATGTGGTACAAGCTTATTTAACAACTATCAGAACATTTAGGCGATAGCATTTACTATAGATCACACAAAATAAGGCAATCATTTATTTTCTATTGAAGGAATTCTTCTTCCATTGTATGGCTGGGAGAGAGGGGCTGGTTGACACTGCTGTAAAAACCTCCAGATCTGGATATTTACAAAGGTAACACTTTTCTACTGTTTATATTTTATAGATGTTCCAATAACTCAGAACTTAAAATTGTATTCAAATATTGTGCAGCCTTGTCAAATCGAGTGCTCTGTTTTTAGTCGGTGCCACTGGCCGAAATGGCTGCCACAGTTAAATGTAGTTCATTGATTTAAACATGATCTCTGGGTTAAATATGTGCTACACAATTGACAAAAATTAAAAGCAGGGTTTTATTTCAAGAGACCACTCAGTTTGGTTGAGCTTTTAAATATTTTTTTAATTATACAATATTTTTTAAAATCCAAAATGGTTAAAACATAACATTTAATGTTATTGACATTAACCCTATATCAAATTCCTTTCCTTTCTTTTGCTCTCCATCTCTCCCTCTCTTGCATACAGATGTGTGATCAAACATCTGGAAGGGCTGGTGGTGCAGTATGACCTCACAGTGAGAGACAGCGATGGATCTGTGGTTCAGTTCCTTTATGGAGAAGACGGCCTCGACATCCCAAAGACACAGTTCCTTCAGCCCAGACAGTTCCCATTTGTCGAGGAGAACTACGAGGTACGAGAAGAAACTAAACCCGGTCTAAACCGGGACTAAACCAGGACTAAACCAAGCACATGACACTATAATAGATTTAAACAAAGCCTACTTGTGAACCAGGACTGTACCAGATTTGAACCAGGACTGAAATGGTATATGGTCCAAACCCATAGACTGTATACTTTAATGGACATGGCTAACATGCTAATTGCCCCATTCCAAATAAGAAGTGAGCATGGGCGCGCTTCCAGCTCCATCAACTCTGGCTCCAATTCACCTGACACTGAAACATTGTCACCTCTCTCTCTGTAACTGCTGCGCTGAACCTCGTCATTTTGTTCTTAAATGTTGGTGTCATCTCGCTCTATGTGATCCTGGTGTTTTTATTTCCCTATTTTGTTCGCCCGCTCCCTGCTAAGCCTGCAGTGCAGGCGGGGAGGGCATTACCTTCAATATCCTGGCTCCAGATTGGGTCTTTGTTTGAAATGATACCCGTGTTGGAATTCCAAATATGGAACTCTGCTCCAAATTTGCCCTTATAACTGCTATCCTCGATTTGGCTGGAGCTGAACGCTGTGGGTGACCTCACACTCAGTCAGTCCTTTTTACAGTCTATGCCCAAACCACATCTACAGCAAAACCAAACCAAAAATTGTATGCTCATAGTTAAAGGTGCACTATGTAGCTTTTTTGGTGAAGAGTTCGTCACCCACTTGACTCTATAGAGATACTGCTGTGTCGTAAGGATTATTTTATTTTTTATTTTTATTTATTTATTTATTTGAAGGACAATGTGCAGATACATTAAAAAGATGGCTGCACCATGCTAATTTCCATCTGTAGTCCTTGGTGTCACAAACATTAAAAACAATTCACATATAAAAAGTGCAAAAGACAATGTACAAGTGTGCAAAATTTTCAATACATAGTGCAAACTACAAGTTATTAAAATGCAACAAATATCAGAATAAATACAGTGTAGTCACTATCAGATGATACCCACGAGGGTAGCATATGATAGCTCTGTACCTTATTGGTAGTATTCCATATGGCATTATGGTACTTTTATTGTTAAAATATACCTTGAAAAAAATTGCTGAGCGTGATGGACTCTCCAGAGAACTGATCTGTAACTTGTCTTGGTTGTCTCCATGGAGCATAAATTTAATTCCAAACTGTGGAACATTCTCACTAGACAAAGCTCTAACCTCTCCATGGTGACATTGCAGACCCTCCATAAGAAAAGTAGCAAGTGTACCTTTAATACAGTATATTGAAATTATACTTAAAATGAGGCAATTAGATCATGAATTTACAAGATTGAGCCAACTATACTCAATTTTAATTTAAAAAAAGACGTATTATGCTTGAGTTTTCTATATACATCTAATCTAAGACACCTGTTTATCATCATGTTTAATTTGGACATTTTAAACCACAATATTTATATACAAGGACTTATGAACTCTGAAAAGTCGATTTTGCTGAATTTGTCTGCTTTAAATTGATTATGTAATGTTTGTAGTATTGTAAATTGTGCAGTCTTATCGATTTCAGTGTCCTGTCTTCAGTCGGTGCCACTGGCCAAAATGGCTGCCACAATGATAGTGTCATAGGCCTCATTGGTTTAAACATGATCTCTGAGGATAAATATGTACTACACACTTTATATTATTTTAATCCCTGGTTTAGTCATAATTTATCTTGGTCCCTGATTTTAATCAATGTGTGTCACCTGTTACTATGGATCATGCCTGGATGATTGAAGGATTACACAAACAACTCATTATATCCTATTATAAATAGGGCAAATGTTTTCTGCTGTGTTTTAATATTGTGTGAAAAGATTACCATTGAATAAATGAAATTATGTTAACTTTTTTTATAGGTCATAAGAAAATCCCAAGGTCTGGATGAAGTCCTATCTCGATTGGATCCTGAAGCTGCCAGACAACACTTTGCAGCAATTCAGCAATGGAAAAACAAGCAAGAAACTGTCAATCCTAGACAAGGTGAACACAATTACAATCATATGACAAATATGTATATGTATTTATGTATTATTAGGGCTGCGCAATTAATTTAATCAAAATCACAATTTTGAGTTAGTGCATTTATCACATTTCAGATGCTATAGTTATTTACATGGTAGAATGTCCTTCTGTCCTCTTTTTATTGATTGTACCTGTAGTTTAGACCTCTACAAACATTCTGAAATTAGTTTACTAGTTTACCAAAATGCCCAAAATCATGCTACCCTATTATCATATGTATTTTCTTAACATAAATACTACCGTTTTATTTATTTTTCAAATTATATTTTAATATTCCTGTATTACGGTGTTTTTTGACAATGGCACAATGATCTTAAAGGGGCGCTATGTAAATTTCTAGAGACAGGCAAGGAGACAGAACCAGTATTTTTGGCAGTAAGTATACCTGTTATTGGATAAATGGAAGATGTGTAGTTTTATTTTTTTTAATTCATAAAATATAAAAATACATTAACTGTGTCATAGTTAAACATACAAGAAATTAATGAAAGGACCATAAAGAATGCTATCCTACCAATGGCTTGAGAGAGCTGGTCTGAAGGACAGCACAGAGGCTCATCCTGGCTGCATCCTTGAGCACCAGAGCAATAGAGGCCCAGATCTACCACACCAGAGGCCACACAAAGAGGCCCGAGACAATCCAGCACATAACTACAGGGTGTAAGATTCTGCAGTGAAAGCAAACATGGAGTGGCATAACCAAGTGGCAGGCATTGTGCACAGAGACATCTGTGCAGACTACGGACTGGAAACCCCAAGATCAAGGTGGGAAACACCTCCAAAGGTAGAGGAGAATGACCGAGCCAAGATCCTGTGGAACTTCCATATACAGAATGATGGCGAACCAACCGGACATTGTGATGGTGGATACACAACAGAGCAAAGCCGTTGTGGTGGACATTGCAGTACCAAGTGATGGGAACATCAGGAAAAAGGAACATGAAAAACTGGAGGAATACCAGGGGCTCAAAGAAGAGCTGAAGAAGGCCTGGAAGGTGAAGGCATCAGTGGTGACCGTCGTCATCGGAGCACTCGGGGCACTGATAACGGCCCCTGGGGGGCGCTCTCTAGCTGTAAACGTAAAAGTGAGACAGACGTGGGGAAAGATTCTGCTCTGAAGAATTCATTAGTTTTGATTTTGAACGATCATTTTGCGCATCATGAAATGGATATGATGCAGTTTTTAAGATAAAGAAGGAAATAGAGCAGGGGTCGGCAACCTGTAACACGCAAAGAGCCATTTGGACCCACTTTCCACGTAAAATAAAACACTGGGAGCCGCAAATACTTTTTGACATCTAAAATGAAGATAACACTGTGTATAATAATAATAATAATAATGTAACGGAATAATGTAGGTTTTATTTTCACGGACAAGCCTTCTACACGTGGCAGATAAATATGGCAAAAATAACTCAAGTGTATAAAAAAATACAACTCACCAAACCGCTGCATCAGTGTGAGCCCTGCGCTGATTATGTGATTATGTCTACTCTGCTCCGCAGTTTCTTTAAAAAAAAACAAACTCTAAAGGCGTATCGTTTAATCCCAGGTGCTTATTCTCCATGTGCCAAAGCAGTTGTGAAGGTTTCATTGCCTCATTTGCTTTTCCCGTATATTACGCAGAGTGGACTCTGCGCGTGAGTCACCTGTAGCGACAAACCCAGATTTTAAGTAGGTATTGTCTGTTAAATTTATCTTTCTTTTTCTTGGAGATCGTAGTCTCCTCTTCTGGCTCCTCAGTTGTCCTTTTCCCCTTTGTTAAAAGCTCTCCAAAGACTTTTGTTTTGGCTAATTTTCACTCGCTTGTGGCTCTACTTTTGTGCGTCGTGTCTGATGTGTTATACGTGATACGTCATCGCGGAGACAAGAGCAGATAATATACTTGCTACTACATCAAATAGATTTCTGTGGCGATTTCCAGCAGGATTTTCATGATATATCTACGGACGAGCTTATTAGTGTGTCATTAGGGACGGGCGAAAGTTGCTCCTGACCCCTGTGCGCACAGCGTCTGAAAATCAGGGCTCTTTACGCAGGACTGTGAGCTGTGTGTCAGTGTCTGTGTCTGTGAGACGTGAGACGTGAGCGGTGTTTGTTTTGAACATTGTTCCGCGAGTGTGACGCTTATTTTAAGCAACGAAAAATAAGAAAATATAATTTTATTTTAAGATCATAATAATCTTCCAATTTAAACTACAATAAAAAAGAGCTAACAGAAATAAAATACACTTCAATTAAATACTTAAAATGTATTTTCCCAAGCCACGCAGAGCCGCAGTATAAGGCTGAAAGAGGCGCATGCGGCTCCGGTGCCGCGGGTTGCCGACCCCTGACATAGAGCCACTGCACGTAAGCTCGACATCAATGAATCCAACTTGGTCAATGTAAAAAGACGACAAAAGTTTTCAGAGGAAATAAAAGCAGATTTTCCGTGTTGGTGCAGCTTTATTTTCTAAACCTGCAGATGTGTTCATCCTGTGTTGATGTCGTGTTGGTGCCAATTTTCAGGCACAGTTTAAAAAAAAGGCGTGTCCGTGCACCGTCTTTCTGTGTAAATATCTCATGTTACGATATGAAAACCTGCGGCTTATATTCAGGTGCGGCTTATATATGGACAAAATAGATTTTCTTTTCAAATTTAGCTGGTGCGGCTTATATTGAGGTGCACTCTGTAGTCCGAAATTTACGGTGTATATATATATATCTTAAATGTCATTACTGTTCTTGATTCTTTGATTTGTTTAAGACTATTCCATAATGAACTCCTTTTACTGCAGTGCTTGGTTGTTGGGTCTGGGTTTTTTGAACATGTCTGTAAAGATAGATTAGTTTATACCTTGCTTCGAAACATTCAAGGCAAAGCAGCCACAGTTTAATCAGACAAACCAAATCCTCCTCCAAAACTTCCACATTGTACCTTTAAACCTTCTTCATTATGAGTAGGTGGTTAGGATGTTGTGGGGGCATTTTAAGACTTGCTACTATCTATCTATCTATCTAAGGCTCCAGCAAAGGGGAGGGGGGCATCCCATCCCCACGCGTTGAGCCGATCAGGTGAACCAGTTTTTTCCAACGCTGCCGGTCTAGGGCCAGCTGCTCTGCGTCCTCTATGGTGACTCCAAGTTGTTGGAGGTCGCCCGCAATGACGTCAAGCCATCGGGAGCGGGGCTTGCCTCGTGGTCGTTTCCAGCCTGCCGCCTTTGAGTCAAACTGGAGGATGGCTCTCGTGGGATGGTCAGCAGGAAGGTGGAGGACATGGCCAAACCAGCGGGTGCGGCGTTGCGCAGCCAGGCAGGATGCTCTGGGCTGGAGCGTGCGAGCTCTGAGCCCCTGGTTGGAAACTCGCTGGGGCCACCTGATATTTTCGATGGTGCGGAGAGCTCTGCTATCAAAGCCATCTACTTTGGCAGCCAGAGTCTTGTTCAGGGGCCATGTGTCCGAACCATACGGAAAGTACGGCGGAATTATATATCCAGAGCTTTGTTGTGCGTGAAATGGTGGAGTGTCGCCAGAGTGGCTTCCAGAGGGACCGCAGGGCTGATGCTGCCAGGGCTCTTCTGCGGTTAATCTCTGGATTTAGGTCCCCGTTGTCCGTCACTATGGACCCCAGGTACACAAAGCACTTCACAGGCTCTACAATGTCATTGCCAAGCTGCAGGGGGGGTGGATCTGGCCCATCACCGACATGTATAAATTTGGTCTTAGCCCAGCTCACTTGGAGACCAAGCTTCCCTGCCTCTTCACTGTATATGCCCAGAGCGTGTCTCAGCTGGCTGTAGGATGTGCTGAGCAGAATGGTGTCGTCGGCGTACTCCAGGTCGGTCAGATGGTAGTCGCCAAAGGATACTCCGGGGACTCGCTCACAGACCTTGAGCATCAGGTGGTCAATGATGCAGTTGAAGAGGTCGGGAGCAGCCACGCAGCCCTGACGGACGCCACTGGAGATGGAAAACCAGTCAGAGTCTCTGTCGTTAATGCGGACACAGGTCTGTGCATTGCTATAAAGCAACTTGAGTAGGGCGATGATCTTGGGTGGTGCTCCAAGGGCCTGTAGGATACTCCACAGTGAAGCATGGCAGACAGTGTCGAAGGCAGCCTTCAGGTCTATGACCCCGATGTAGAGGTGTCGGTCTTTACGGAATTCATAGGTCTTCTCTACTCGCTACTGTACATTGTAAATTACATATTTGAGCTTCAGGAACATCTGGTCTCCTGAACCTGTCTGGACATATCTCCCATCTCCTCATAGTAATTTCCCTTTTCTTTAGTTTCTCCCCATCTCACTCTATACCTTATACGTATATTTTTATTCATTGTATTGCACAGCTCTGCTTTTGTCTCATGAACAGTTTATAATATTTGCACAAAACTGGACACTTTATAACACCGGTCACTTTAAGTCATGTTTGCACTGTTGTTCTGATGCTGCTGTTGTATATATTTTCTACCTTTTAAGTATTTTATTTGATTTTTTAAGCATATCTTTTTTAACTTCCTGCATGCCCTTATTTGTATTTGTATTTATTCAGTGTGTTTTATGTTGTACTTTATCACCGAAGTACGTTCCTAGTTTGTGAACT